>NC_091980.1:2932945-3117945 GCF_044704955.1 Pristiophorus japonicus | reverse complement strand
ATTTCCATATTTGTCAATGTAGACTTGTCATGCTGTAATTACACCCGCCGCCAGTGGAGGCGCTGCAGGGACAGTTTACAAAGGCAATGCCCATTATCAATGGTGGCATAGGAATTCTTAATGGACATACAAAAATAAGGTCAGGGTATATAACTTCAAACGGGAACTGAATTGTATTTGCATGCTCAGGTCCAATAATCCTGTGCCCTGTAACCGCATGTTTCTATTATATTCAAAAGGGAGTTAGATGAAGTCCTTACTACTAGGGGGATCAAGGGGTATGGTGAGAAAGCAAGAAGGGGGTACTGAAGTTGCATGTTCAGCCATGAACTCATTGAATGGCGGTGCAGGCTAGAAGGGCTGAATGGCCTACTCCTGCACCTATTTTCTATGTTTCTATGTCTATGTTTCTACTTCACCTGACGATCACACAGTCCTGATTCCCATGTCCAACACTGCAGACGACCAGCTAATCTAAAATAAGGCCGGAAACAGATAAGGCCATAAACACAGGAAAAGCCCATCAGCCTCTGTAAGGAGAAAGGACAGGTTAATAACACATTGAACTGAGACTGGTGTTCTGACAAAGGATTGCACCACAAACAATTTTTTATTCAGTATGGGATGTGGGCGTCGCTGGCAAGGCCGGCATTTATTGCCCATCCCTAATTGCCCCTTGAGAAGGTGGTGGTGAGCCGCCTTCTTGAACCGCTGCAGTCCGTGTGGTGAAGGTGCTCCCACAGTGCTGTTAGGGAGGGAGTTCCAGGATTGTGACCCAGCGACGATGAAGGAACGGCCGATATATTTCCCAGTCAGGATGGTGTGTGACTGGGAGGGGAACGTGGAGGTGGTGGTGTTCCCATGCACCTGCTGCCCTTGTCCTTCTAGGCGGTAGAGGTCGTGGGTGTGGGATTCCCCTTTTGAAAGGTACTATTAAATCTGCTTCCACCACCCTTTCAGGCAGCGCATTTCAGAAGATGGTATGTAAGCAGAATAACCCAGAGCCAAGGAACACCCAGCCCCATGTGGAGCAGACTCCTGTGTAGGGAAATGAGACAAATTCCTTGCAGTCATTTAAGGAACAGTTGGATGGTGTGATTGGGGTAGATGGACTATTTTGGAATTGGTGAACGGGAACAGAGCCAATCACCTTCCTGATCCGTATCTATCATCGGATTCTCCAACTGGGTGCCAGGGCCTCGCTCCAGATAACCAGATATTATGTCCATTTGTTGTCAGATTCTTGTGCCTTTGTTGACTCACCAACATGATTTTTGTTTGCTGTACACACGACGAATGCAGTTGTATAGCACAGTTTTCTTTTGACGATGTCCTTCAGAGGTTAGGAGGGGGCAATATTTACAGGGGATCCCTGGGAGTGTGTCAGTAATTACAGGGGATCCCTGGGAGTGTGTCGGTATTTACAGGGGGTCCCCGGGAGAGTGTCAGTATTTACAGGGGGGCCCCGGGAGTGTGTCGTTATTTACAGGGGGTCCCCGGGAGTGTGTCAGTATTTACAGGGGGTCCCCGGGAGTGTGTCAGTATTTACAGGGGGTCCCCGGGAGTGTGTCAGTATTTACAGGGGGTCCCCGGGAGTGTGTCAGTATTTACAGGGGGTCCCCGGGAGTGTGTCAGTATTTACAGGAGGTCCCCGGGAGTGTGTCAGTATTTACAGGGGGTCCCCGGGAGTGTGTCAGTATTTACAGGGGGCCCCCGGGAGTGTGTCAATATTTACAGGATGGAAAGAAGATTTGCTAAGTCACAGTAAACAGAGAGAGTGGTGAACGGTTGTTTCTCGGACTGGAGGAAGGTATACAGTGGTGTTCCCCAGGGATCAGTACTGGGACCACTGCTTTCCGTGATATATATTAATGGCTTGGATGTGGGTGTACAGGGCACAATTTCAAAATTTGCAGATGACACAAAACTTGGAAGTATAGTGAACAGTGGGGAGGATAGTGATAGACTTCAGGAGGACATAGACAGGCTGGTGTGTTGGGCGGACACGGGGCAGATGGAATTAAACCAGAAAAGTACGAAGTGATGCATTTTGGTCGGAAGAATGAGGAGAGGCAATATAAACTAAAGGGTGCAATCCTAAAGGAGGTGCATGAACAGAGAGACCTGGGGTATATGGGCACAAATCGCTGAAAGTGGCAGGGCAGGTTGAGAAAGCAGTTAAAAAAGCTGACAGGATCTTAGGCTTCATAAATAGAGGCATGGAGTACAAAAGCAAGAAAGTTATGATGAACCTTTACAAAACACTGGTTCGGCCTCAATCATAGAAAGCACTGAAATGGGCCACTCATCCCTTTGTGACCATGCCGGCCGACAAAGAGCTATCCAGCCTAATCCCACGGCTGGAGTACTGCGTGCAGTTCTGGTCACCACATTATCGGAAAGATGTGATTGCACTGGAGAGGGCACAGAGGAGATTTTTGAGGATGTTGCCAGGACTGGAGAATTTTAGCCATGAGGAGAGATTGGATAGGCTGGGGTTGTTTTCTCTGGAACAGAGGAGGCTGAGGGGAGACCTGATTGAGGTGTGTAAAGTGATGAGGGATCGAGATAGAGTGGATAGGAAGGACCTGTTTCCCTTAGCAGAGGGGTCAACAACCAGGGGAGCATAGATTTAAAGTAATTGGGGGGGAGGTTTAGAGGGGATTTGGGGGATATTTCTTCACCCAGAGGGTGGTGGGGGTCTGGAACTCACGGCCTGAAAGGATGGTAGAGGCAGAAACTCTCACCACATTTAAACAGTACCTGGATGTGCACCTGAAGTGCCGTAACCTACAGGGCTACGGACCGAGAGCTGGAAAGTGGGATTAGGCTGGGTAGCTCTTGGTCGGCTGGCACAGAATCGATGGGCCGAATGGCCTCCTTCCGTGCTGTGACTCTCAGAGTCCTGGTGCCTGTCCCTTTAAAAGCCTGTCACAGGGACTGCGCATGTGCGGGCTCGGGTCCCGCCTCCCCCGGGGCAGTGTGGGTACCTGGATACCGCTGATTGGCAGCGGGGCCGGCCAATGGGAGCGTGCGCACTGCTGTCGGGGCTGCTGCTGGCCGGCCAATGGGAGGCGGGCGGAGGCGGAGGCGGAGCGAGTGTCGGCGGGCGGCTCGGTGAGTCCGGGGGGGGAAGGGGGGAGTCCGGGGGGTAAGGGGAAAGGGGGGAGTCCGGGGGGTAAGGGGAAAGGGGGGAGTCCGGGGGGTAAGGGGGTCCGGGACCGCGGGGCGGGGGGGGGGGGTTTACCCCCAGTGGATGTGTGAGGGGGGGGGTTACCCCCAGTGTATGTGTGAGGGGGGGGGTTTACCCCCAGTGGATGTGTGAGGGGGGGGTTTACCCCCAGTGGATGTGTGAGGGGGGGGGTTTACCCCCAGTGGATGTGTGAGGGGGGGGTTTACCCCCAGTGGATGTGTGAGGGGGGGGTTTACCCCCAGTGGATGTGTGTGGGGGGGTTACCCCCAGTAGATGTGTGAGGGGGGGGTTTACCCCCAGTGTATGTGTGAGGGGGGGAGGTTACCCCCAGTGGATGTTGGATGTGTGAGGGGGGGAGTTTACCCCCAGTGGATGTGTGAGGGGGGGGGTTACCCCCAGTGGATGTGTGCGGGGGGGGTTACCCCCAGTGGATGTGTGCGGGGGGGGTTACCCCCAGTGGATGTGTGCGGGGGGGGTTACCCCAGTGGATGTGTGAGGGGGGGGTTACCCCCAGTGGATGTGTGAGGGGGGGGTTACCCCAGTGGATGTGTGCGGGGGGGGTTACCCCCAGTGGATGTGTGCGGGGGGGGTTACCCCCAGTGGATGTGTGAGGGGGGTTTACCCCCAGTGGATGTGTGAGGGGGGGTTACCCCCAGTGTATGTGTGAGGGGGGGGTTACCCCCAGTGGATGTGTGCGGGGGGGGGGTTACCCCCAGTGGATCTGTGAGGGGGGGTTACCCCCAGTGGATGTGTGCGGGGGGGGTTACCCCCAGTGGATGTGTGAGGGGGGGTTACCCCCAGTGGATGTGTGCGGGGGGGGTTACCCCCAGTGTATGTGTGAGGGGGGGGTTTTACCCCCAGTGGATGTGTAAGGGGGGGGAGGGTTTACCCCCAGTGGATGTGTGAGGGGGGGGGGTTACCCCCAGTGGATGTGGAGGTTGACAGGCCATTCAATGATAATTTGGGACCACATTTTCAGGGACCTTTATTTTTCTATTCCCGGGGTGTGTGGGGGTCGCTCCAGGGCCGGCATTTATTGCCCCCGAGTTGCCCTGAGAAGGTGGGGGTGGGGCGATCTGGAACCGCTGGGAGCGGGTTTGACACAAACCGAGTGTCTGGTTCGTACACTTCAGAGGGAGGTTAAGGGTCAAACCATGCAGGTGTGGGACGGGAGTCACCTATAGGCCCGGCCTGGGTAAGGACGGCAGGTTCCTTCCCTAAAGGGACATCACTGACCCAGCTGGGTTTTTATGACAATCTGACAGCTTCACCGACACTTACCGAGACCCGCTTTTTATATCCAATTATTTTTATTTAACAATTCAAACGCCTGTGGTGGGATCTGAACTCGCGTTCTCTGAATTAGTCTGTGATTACTGTGACTCGAGTCCACACCAACGTGGTTGACACTTAACGGCCCTCTGAAGTGTCCGAGCGAGACAGTCGTTTGAATCAAGCCGGCTACATAGACTAACAAGCCACACGGGACTGTAGAGATTCTGGAGGAAGTCTCAACAACAACCATATGCATTATTATATAGCACCTTTAACATAGTAAGACATTCCAAGTCACTTCGCAGGAGCGATTATCAAACAAAAAGTTGACAGCGAACCACATGAGATATTAGGGCATATGGCCAAAAGCTGGGTCAAAGATGGAGGTTATAAGGGAGTACAGCGAAGATTCACCAGACTGATTCCCGGGATGGCGGGACTGACCTATCAAGAAAGACTGGATCAACTGGGCTTGTATTCACTGGAGTTCAGAAGAATGAGAGGGGATCTCATAGAAACGTTTAAAATTCTGACGGGACTGGACAGGTTAGATGCAGGAAGAATGTTCCCGATGTTGGGGAAGTCCAGAACCAGGGGTCACAGTTTAAGGATAAGGGGTAAGCCATTTAGGACCGAGATGAGGAGAAACTTCTTCACCCAGAGAGTGGTGAACCTGTGGAATTCTCTACCATAGAAAGTTGTTGAGGCCAATTCACTAAATATATTCAAAAAGGAGTTAGATGACGTCCTTACTACTTGGGGGATCAAGGGGTATGGTGAGAAAGCAGGAATGGGGTACTGAAGTTACATGTTCAGCCATGAACTCATTGAATGGCGGTGCAGGCTAGAAGGGCCGAATGGCCTACTCCTGCACCTATTTTCTATGTTTCTATGTTAAAGGGGTAGAGATGTTTAGGGAGGGAGGGAGTTCCAGAGCTTAGGACCCAAGATGCTGAAGGCATGGTTGAATAATTAAAATCGGGGATTCAAGAGAGGTCAGAATTGGAGAGGTGCAAAGATCTCAAACAGTTGTGGGGCTGGAGGAGGTTACAGAGATGGGGAGGGGCGAGGGCCATGGAGGGGTTTGAAAGCAAGGATTTTAAAGTTGAGGCTGGTTTTAACCCAGTGTTCCAGTGGGCGGGCGGTGGGGGTTAACCCCAGTGTACGGGGGAGGGGGGATTAACCCCAGTGTACGGGGGAGTGGGAATTAACCCCAGTGCACGGGGGGGGGGTTAACCCCAGTGTACGGGGGGTAATTACCCCCAGTGTACGGGGGGGATTTTACCCCCAGTGTTCGGGGGGGGGGGGGTAATTAACCCCAGTGTACGGGGGGGGATTAACCCCAGTGTATGGGGGGGGAAATTAACCCCAATGTATGGGGGGGGGGAAATTAACCCCAGTGTATGGGGGGAAATTAACCCCAGTGTACGGGAGGGGGGAATTAACCCCAGTGTACGGGGGGAGAATTAACCCCAGTGTACAGGGGGTGGGGTGGGATTAAACCCAGTGTACGGGGGAGGGGGGATTAACCCCAGTGTATGGGGGCAGGGGGTTATTAACCCCAGTGTATGGGAGAGGGGGGGATTAATCCCAGTGTATTGGGGGGGGAATTAACCCAAGTGTACGGGGGGTTATTAACCCCAGTGTATGGGAGAGGGGGGGATTAACCCCAGTGTATTGGGGGGGAATTAACCCCAGTGTATTGGGGGGGAATTAACCCCAGTGTACGGGGGGTTATTAACCCCAGTGTATGGGAGAGGGGGGGGATTAACCCCAGTGTACGGGGGGAGAATTAACCCCAGTGTACGGGGGGTTATTAACCCCAGTGTATGGGAGAGGGGGGGATTAACCCCAGTGTACAGGGGGTTATTAACCCCAGTGTATGGGAGAGAGGAGGGATTAACCCCAGTGTATGGGGGGGGGATTACCCCCAGTGTGGGGGGGTATCTAGGGGATGACCAATGGATGCTACATCAGGTTTGAGCTGATCCCATTGTCTGTCTTCCAGTTGCACTGCCGTTGAGCGCCATGAGTGAACCGCAGCAGGTCAGTGCCTTGCCCCTGCCTCCGATGCAGTACTACAAGGAGTACACAGACGACAATGTCCGCAAGGGCTTTGCCCCCAAGCCCCCGCCCCCCATCAGGGACAGCTACACCATGTTTGGCAACCAGTTCCAGTGCGACGAACTGATCATCCGTCCCTTGGAGGGGCAGGGCATCGAGAGGCTGCACCCACCGCAGTTCGACCACAAGAAGGAGCTCAAGAAGCTCAACCTGTCCATCCTGGTGAATTTCCTGGACCTGCTGGACATCCTGATCAAGAGCCCCGGGAGCATCCAGCGGGAGGAGAAGCTGGAGGATCTCAAGCTGCTGTTTGTCCACATGCACCACCTTATCAATGAGTACCGGCCACACCAGGCACGGGAGACCCTGCGAGTGATGATGGAGGTGCAGAAACGCCAGCGGCTGGAGACGGCCGAGCGCTTCCAGAAGCACCTGGACCGGGTGGTGGAGGTGATCCAGAGCAGCCTCTCCTCGCTGCCCGACGACCTGGCCAAAGCCGGTGACCTCCTGGCCGTGGTCAAGGCCGAGCCCATGGACGTGGCCGAGTGCGCGGGCTGCGGACATGCCGACGCCGAGACTGACCCTTCGTCCCAGAAGGAAGAGGTCAGCGACAAGGACACGGCCATGTGCTCCATCATCGACGACATGACATGAGCGCCAATACCGCCCGACGTGGCCACCCGCTTCTGAGGAGGCCGATGTCGGCAGGACTTCAGTATAGTTGCCCGTGGGTGTGAGAGCTGGACCTCACCATCCCCTCTCCCTTAAACTGTAATAGTGTTACACACCTCGGACTGTCTGACAGACCTGGATAAGCTCCAACACCTATTTCGGACAATAGATGTGCATTGGTTGAAAGAATTTGTAGTTACATATCGTCTTTCACTACCTCGGGACCTCCCAAAGCGATCCTCAGTCAGTGTCGTACTTTTTAATTGTAGCACAGAGGATCAGAAATCTTTCTGCTATTGCTCTTGTCCCCCCCACCACCCCATTTCCACGAACCCACCCATCGCAGTCAAGAGCCACTACGTCAATCCCAAGACCCAATATTGTGTTTCCTGTTTTCACTTTCGCCTCCAGTAGAAGCAGAAACCCTTGCCTTTGGTTGCTGATTATCGGGCATCGCGCTCTCCCGCCAGTTAGATATCGTGCGAGAGGGAGCGCTGATGTGAGGTGAGCACGTTGAGCAATGAAGCTTTGGTGCCACACACTGGGATTTGAGGGACACACCGCCCATAGAAACATAGAAAATAGGTGCAGGAGTAGGCCATTCGGCCCTTCGAGCCTGCACCACCATTCAGTAAGATCATGGCTGATCATTCCCTCAGTACCCCTTTCCTGCTTTCTCTCCATACCCCTTGATCCCTTTGGCCGTAAGGGCCATATCTAACTCCCTCCTGAATATATCCAATGAACTGGCCTCAACAACTCTCTGCAGTAGGGAATTCCACAGGTTCACAATTCTCTGAGTGAAGAAGTTTCTCCTCATCTCGGTCCTAAATGGCTTACCCCTTATCCTTAGACTGTGTCCCCTGGTTCTGGACTTCCCCAACATCGGGAACATTCTTCCTGCATCTAACCTGTCCCGTCCCGTCAGAATTTTATATGTTTCTGTGAGATCCCCTCTCATCCTTCTAAAGTCCAGTGAATAAAGGCCCAGTCGATCCAGTCTCTCCTCATATGTCAGTCCAGCCATCCCGGGAATCAGTCTGGTGAACCTTCGCTGCACTCCCTCAATAGCAAGAATGTCCTTCCTCAGATTAGGAGACCAAAACTGAACACAATATTCCAGGTGAGGCCTCACCAAGGCCCTGTACAATTGCAGTAAGACCTCCCTGCTCCTATACTCAAATCCTCTTGCTATGAAGGCCAACATGCCATTTGCCTTTTTCACCGCCTGCTGTACCATGACACCCAGGTCTCGTTGCACCTCCCCTTTTCCTAATCTGTCACCATTCAGATAATCTGCCTTCCTGTTTTTACCACCAAAGTGTCCTCATGAACTCTCTTCCCCACTAACCTCGCCACACATCCCCTCCCAGGGGAGGGTGGCCCCCGGTTTGAGAACCTCTGCTCTACCCTGTAGCTCCCAGTATCATCATCATAGGCGGTCCCTCGAAGCGAGGATGACTTGCTTCCACGCCGAAAAGGGATGAGTTCTCAGGTGTTTCAATGAAGGACCTAATATTCCAGATCCCGAACTACATCCTGAAGGGTGGAAGATGCCTGTGGGTGGATTGTTTTAACGTGGGGTGGCCGTTGCACACCAGCCACCACACGGGCTTGACAGAGCGAGGTCTTGGTCCAGTGGCAAGGGTTAACCAGGACGACTGGAGACCTGCTCTGCTGCACGGACCCAGTGCGCTCACATATCGCAGTGTGGGCTGGGCCTGTACAGTCCCTCGGCCCTCGCCTCTTCTGGGCCCCGAACTCTCGCCTTTCCTTCTCCCCGACCTCGCCGCTCCTGCTGTACCTGCCCGCACTGCAGTCAGCCGTCGCCCTCCTGCAGCAGCACGCGCTGCTCCCTGCAGTGGTACACCGCACGCTGCTCCCTCTCATGGCTCCGGCCTGCTGATGGTCTTACAGGCCGGGACTGCGCCGATTTCCGGGCCACCGCACGCTGCTCCCAGTAAACCGGCTCAGTGACGCCCTGTTCACGGGTCTCCAGATTCCTAGTGTTTCTGTGACTCCGGCAGTGGTTGATGTGACTGGAGAGCTGGACTGAGCAAGGTGGCCAGTGTGCGCATCCGTCTAGGGCACGGAATGCTCGATGGGTACATCGGTATTCAAGGTGTGGTGTCGGTACCTGTACCTGTGGGATTTGGGCACGCTTTACTCGCTGTACTGGCTGTTCACGCTGTGTTCACCTGACTTTATAATGTCTCATTCCACTGACACAGGCACCTTACCCTTGAGTCGGATTACTCGAGTAGGCGCAGGGTTCAAAGGCTTCCGTTGACTAGGGACAGATCACAACAATAGCCTTAATTCAGGTCCTTGGCAAAACACCCTTTGTCAGTGTTGCTCCCAGCACAGCACTGGGTGGGAGAGGTGTTGCTGTACTTGAGCAGTAGGCAATGATTTGATCATAGAATCGTAGAAATTTATAACACAGAAGGAGGCCATTCGGCCCATCGTGTCTGTGCCGGCCGACCAAGAGCTACCCAGCCTAATCCCACTATCCAGCTCTCGGTCCGTAGCCCTGTAGGTTACAGCACTTCAGGTGCACATCCAGGTACTTTTTAAATGTGGTGAGAGTTTCTGCCTCTACCACCCTTTCAGGCCGTGAGTTCCAGACCCCCACCACCCTCTGGGTGAAGAAATTTTCCCTCAAAACCCCTCTAAACCTCCTGAAACTCGGATTGGGGCTAGTCGAGATGAGCAAGAGGGACTCTGTATTAGACTGTAGTGTGCTTGTCACGGAGTTTGGCTCCAGCATTAATTCCCGTTCCCCCAGCGCTCCCGTTCCTCAGTTAGTGACCGGGTTACCTTCAGCGTATGCGCACCATCTGCGATAACGTTTAATGTACGTGCTCACCACACTGGGTTTACAGAACACTCATTACTGCCTAAACCTTCGGCCTTTGTAGGAAGAATGACACTGGGACTCAACAACAAAAACTTGCATTTATACAGCGCCTGTTACATAGTAAAACATCCCTCGGCGCTTAACAGGAAGGTTATCAAACAATATTTTTTAACCAACCCACGTAAGGAGCTATTAGGGCAGGAGGGAGGTTTTAAGGAGTGACTTAAAGGGGGAGAGAGGCGGAGAGGTTTAGGGAGGGAGCTCCAGAGCTTGGGGCCCAGGCAGCTGAAGGCACGGCCACCGATCGTGAAGCGATAATAATCAGGGATGTGGGGGGTTGTTTGTGGGGCTGTTGGAGATAGGGGGTCGGTGTGGGGCTGTTGGAGATCGGGAGGGGCGAGGGCCATGGAGGGATTTGAAAACAATGATCATTTTAACGACTACTTGCTGCCCAGTTGGACAAGTTGATATCGGAGCCCGTGACGTGTCCCACTGCACTGTAGCATTTGATACCATAAACCATTGGGTCTGGAGAATATCTTTCAGACTTGCCCTGATAGTGAATGCCGGGATGTATCAAATGCTGGAATCTGCGACTTTATTGTAATCTTGAATCAAACGTTTCCTGTCTCAAAATAAAGGCCCTGCTGCCCATATTCTCTGAATTCCAAGCTGGATTTCCTCCCTTTCATCCCACCTCTGGTACAGCAAGCGCAAGTTTCACAAGTGAGCATTTCTAACGATGCTCTGCTGAGTCAGTAGAGCGGTAGAGAGCTACACTAACTGCTCTGTCTGTGCTTGGAACACATTAGCCCGTAACCTCGTTACACAGCTCTCTGGTGTCCAGCTCATTTGCCCGACAAGTCATCCAATGATTCCGGGTAAAAGATCTTCATCGTTCCACTGACTGCACTGTCGGAGGGGCAGTACTGGGGGAGTGCTGCACTGTCGGAGGGGTAGTACTGAGGGAGTGCTGCACTGTCGGAGGGGCAGTACTGAGGGAGTGCTGCACTGACGGAGGGGCAGTACTGAGGGAGCGCCGCACTGTTGGAGGGGCAGTACTGAGGGAGTGCCGCACTGTCGGAGGGGCAGTACTGAGGGAGCGCCGCACTGTCAGAGGGGGCCGTACTGAGGGAGCGGCGCACTGTCAGAGGGGTCGTACTGAGGGAGCCCTGCACTGTCGGAGGGGCAGTACTGAGGGAGCGCTGCACTGTCGGAGGGCCAGTACTGAGGGAGCGCCGCACTGTCGGAGGGGCAATACTGAGGGAGCGCCGCACTGTCAGAGGGGCAGTACTGAGGGAGCGCCGCACTGTCGGAGGGGCAGTACTGAGGGAGCTCCCCACTGTTGGAGGGGCAGTACTGAGGGAGCTCCCCACTGTCGGAGGGGCAGTACTGAGGAAGCGCCGCAATGTTGGAGGGGCAGTACTGAGGGAGCGCCGCACGGTCGGAGGGGCAGTACTGAGGGAGGACTACACTGTCGGAGTGTATCTGTAAAGCATGCACTCCCATGTTCCGCCACCAGGGAGCTCATCCCCTGAAGTCGCAAGGGATCCCAGCATCCCTTGGGAGCACTGTATATAAGCCGGGCCCTGAGGCCTGTTCCTCACTCTGGAGTGTCTTAATAAAGACTGAGGTCACTGTTACTTTAACCTCCCTGTGTGCAGCCTCACCTGTGTCAGGAACACAATAATTGGCGACGAGAATGCAAATCCAACACAAAGATGCAGCAAACTCTGGGCATCCTGGGGAAGTTCTCGGAGGGTGAGGATTGGGAAGCCTATGTCGAACGGCTAGACCAGTACTTTGTAGCCAACGAGCTGGACGGAGAAGGAAGCGCTGCAAAAAGGAGAGCGGTCCTCCTCACGGTCTGCGGGGCACCGACCTACAGCCTCGTGAAGAATCTTCTGGCTCCGGTGAAACCCACAGATAAGTCATATGAGGAGCTGTGTACACTGGTTCGGGAGCATCTTAACCCGAGTGTGCTGATGGCGAGGTATCGGTTCTACACGTGCCAGCGATCTGAAGGTCAGGAAGTGGCGAGCTACGTCGCTGAGCTAAGGCGACTTGCAGGACAATGTGAGTTTGATGGCTACCTGGAGTAGATGCTCAGAGACTTTTTTGTACTGGGCATTAGCCACGAGACCATCCTATGGAAACTTTTGACAGTAGAGATACCGACCCTCAGTAAGGTCATTGCGATAGCACAGGCGTTTATGTCCACCAGTGATAAACCAAACAAATCTCTCAGCACACAAGTGCTAGCAATGTTCAGAAATTAACTGGAACTGTGTTTGCGAGCAGAAATGTACAGGGCAGAACCCACGAGTCTGCAACTGCCAGCAGGCCTCAGGTGACCCAGATGACTGAGTTCCCAACAAAGGATGAATGCAAGGCAATTCACACCTCGTTGGCATTGTGGAGGCTTCCATTCAGCCTATTCATGCCGCTTCAAAGGGTATGTTTGCAAGGGCTGTGGAACAATGGGGCACCTCCAACGAGCTTGCAGACGAGCTGCAAACTCTGCAAAACCTGCTAACCACCACGTGGCAGAGGAAGATCGGTCCATGGTGGATCAAAGCAATTTTGAGCCTCCGAGAGAGGAGGCAGATGCTGAAGTACACGGGGTGCACACATTTTCGACGAAATGTCCACTTATAATGCTAAACGTAAACTTGAATGGCTTACCCGTAGCCATGGAACTGGTCACTGGCGCTAGCCAATCCATCATGAGTAAAAAGATGTTTGAGAGACTGTGGTACAACAAGGCACTCAGACCAGCCCTGAGCCCCATCCACACGAAACTGAGAACATACACCAAAGAGCTTATCACTGTCCTGGGCAGTGCCATGGTCAAGGTCACCTACGAGGGCAGGGTGCACGAACTGCCACTCTGGATTGTCCTGGGCGATGGCCCCACACTGCTTGGAAGGAGCTGGCTGGGCAAAATCTGCTGGATGACATCCGAGCACTATCACATGTCGATGAGGCCTCATGTACCCAAGTTCTTTACAAATTTCCTTCCCTTTTTGAGCCAGGCATTGGAAACTTTTCCGGGGCGAAGGTGCACGACCCATTCACCACAAGGCGCGAGCGGTACCTCAAATGAGGGAGAGAGTGGAAATCGAGCTGGACAGGCTGCAACGTGAGGGCATCACCTCTCCAGTGGAAGTCAGCGAATGGGCCAGCCCGATTGTTCCAGTACTGAAAAGTGATGGCACAGTCAGGATTTGCGGCGATTATAAAGTAATTATTAATCGTTTCTCGCTACAGGACCAATATCCGCTACCGAAGGCAGACGACCTATTTGTGACGCTGGCAGAAGGCAAGACATTCACCAAGCTCGACCTGACTTTGGTCTACATGACTCGGGAGCTGGAGGAATCTTCGAAGGGCCTCACCTGCATCAACGCGCACAAGGGACTGTTCATCTACAACAGATGCCCGTTTGGAATTCTGTCGGCTGCAGCGATCTCCCAGAGAAACATGGAGAGCCTACTCAAGTCGGTACCACACACGGTGGTCTTTCAGGACGACATATTGGTCACGGGTCAGGACACCGTTGAGCACCTACAAAACCTGGAGGAGGTCCTCCAGCGACTGGATCGCGTAGGGCTGCGGCTGAAGAGGTCAAAATTGCGGCGGACGGCATTCGGCCCACAGACACCAAGACAGAGGCTATCAGGAACGCGCCCAGGCCACAGAACATCACGGAGCTGCGGTCGTCCCTGGGACTCCTCAACTATTTTTGTAACTTCCTACCGGGGTTAAGTACCATCTTAGAGCCCCTACATGTGTTATTGCGCAAAGGTGAGAACTGGGTATGGGGAAAAACACAAGTAATTGCTTTTGAGAAAGCCAGAAACATTTTATGCTCCAACAAGCTGATTGTATTGTATAACCCGTGTAAAAGACTTGTGCTAGCATGTGATGCATTGTCGTACAGAGTCGGGTGTGTATTACAACAAGCTAACGTTGCGGGGAAGTTGCAACCTGTCGCCTATGCCTCCAGGAGCTTGTCTAAGGCCAAGAGGACCTACAGCATGATTGAGAAAGAGGCATTAGCGTGTGTGTTCGGGGTAAAGAAAATGCATCAGAACCTGTTTGGCCTCAAATTTGAGCTGGAACCCGATCACAAGCCCCTTACATCCCTGTTCGCTGAAAACAAGGGGATAAATACTAATGCCTCAGCCCGCATACAAAGGTGGGCACTCGCGCTATCAGCGTATAACTATACCATCCGCCACAGGCCAGGCACTGAGAACTGTGCGGATGCTCTCAGTCGGCTACCATTGCCCACCATGGGGGTAGCAATGGCGCAGCCTGCAAACTTGTTGATGGTGGCGCAGCCCACAGACTTGTTGATGGTCATGGAAGTGTTTGAAAATGATAAATCACCTGTCACGGCCCGCCAGATTAGGACTTGGACCAGCCAAGATCCTCTGCTGTCCCTAGTAAAAAAACTGTACTGCATGGGAGCTGGGCCAGCATCCCCGTTGAAATGCAAGAGCTAACCATGTCGACCATGCGAGCCTGTTTCTCGGTAAAATGTTCCTGGTGGTGCTGGATGCTTTTTCAAAATGAATTGAATGTGAAATAATGTCGGGAAGCACCACCACCGCCACCATTGAAAGCCTGAGGGCCATGTTTGCCACCCACGGCCTGCCTGACATACTGGTCAGTGACAACGGGCCATGTTTCACCAGTGCCGAATTTAAAGAATTTATGACCCGCAATGAGATCAAACATGTCACCTCGGCCCCGTTTAAACCAGCCTCCAATGGGCAGGCAGAGCGGGCAGTACAAACCATCAAACAGAGCCTTAAATGAGTCACAGAAGGTCACTCCAAACCCGCCTGTCCCGAGTACTGCTCAGCTACCGCACGAGACCCCACTCGCTCACAGGGGTCCCCCGGCTGAGCTACTCATGAAAAGGACACTTAAAACCAGACTCTCGCTGGTTCACCCCAACCTGCATGATCAGGTAGAGAGCAGGCGGCAGCAACAAAATGTAAACGATGGTCGTGCCACTGTGTCACGGGAAATTGATCTGAATGACCCTGCGTTTGTGCTAAACTATGGACATGGTCCCAAGTGGATTGCGGGCACGGTGATAGCTAAAGAAGGGAGTAGGGTGTTTGTTGTCAAACTGGACAATGGACAAATTTGCAGAAAGCACCTGGACCAAACGAGGCTGCGGTTCACAGACTGCCCTGAACAACCCACAGCAGACACCACCTTTTTTGAGCCCACAACACACACCCAAAGGATCAACGACACCACCCCGGACCAGGAAATCTAACCCATCACACCCAACAGCCCAGCAAGGCCAGACTCACCCAGCAGCCCTGCAGGGCCAACAACACGCCAGCCCAGCGAGGGCACAGCCAACACACCAGAACAGACATTTGTACCGAGGCGGTCCACCAGGGAAAGAAAGGCTCCCGACCGCCTCACCTTGTAAATAGTTTTCACTTTGACTTTGCGGGGTGGGGGAGTGATGTTGTGTATCTGTAAAGCATGCACTCCCATGTTCCGCCACCAGGGAGCTCACCCCCTGAAGTCCCAAGGGATCCTAGCATCCTTGGGAGCACTGTATATAAGCCGGCCCCTAAGGCCTGTTCCTCACTCTGGAGTGTCTTATTAAAGACTGAGGTTACTCTTACTTTAACCTCCCTGTGTGCAGTCTCATCTGTGTTAGGAACACAATAGTCAAAGGGGCAGTACTGAGGGAGTGCCGCACTGTCGGAGGGGCAGTACTGAGGGAGTGCTGCACTGTCGGAGAGACAGTACTGAGGGAGTGCCGCACTGTCGGAGGGGCAGTACTGAGGGAGCCCTGCACTGTCGGAGGGGCAGTACTGAGGGTGCACTGCACTGTTGGAGGGGCAGTTATGAGGGAGCGCCGCACTGTCGGTGGGGCAGTAGTGAGGGAGCGCTGCACTGTCGGAGGGGCAGTACTGAGGGAGCGCCGCACTGTCAGAGGGGCAGTACTGAGGGAGTGCTGCACTGTCGGAGGGGCAGTACTGAGGGAGCGCCGCACTGTCAGAGGGGCAGTACTGAGGGAGTGTTGCACTGTCGGAGGGGCAGTACTGAGGGAGCGCCGCACTGTCAGAGGGGCAGTACTGAGGGAGTGCTGCACTGTCGGAGGGGCAGTACTGAGGGAGTGCTGCACTGTCGGAGGGGCAGTACTGAGGGAGTGCTGCACTGTCGGAGGGGCAGTACTGAGGGAGTGCCGCACTGTTGGAGGGGCAGTACTGAGGGAGCGCTGCACTGTCGGAGGGGCAGTACTGAGGGAGTGCTGCACTGTCGGAGGGGCAGTACTGAGGGAGTGCTGCACTGTCGGAGGGGCAGTACTGAGGGAGTGCCGCACTGTTGGAGGGGCAGTACTGAGGGAGCGCTGCACTGTCGGAGGGGCAGTACTGTGGGAGTGCTGCACTGTCGGAGGGGCCATCAGTGAGATTACACATTAAACCGAGGCCCACTCTCTGTCTCTGGTTAACAGCTAGTTGTGGCCTGGGTGAGAAGGCACCAGGGTTTGCCCACCATGGTCTGGGGTTATGATGATGCTATTGGGACCCGATCTGTTTAAAGAAGTACCCCAGCAGCCGGTGGGGGGGTGTCCTGTCGGCGATCGAGCCGAGGGCTCAGCAGGTAAGTCCCCGCACAATATTAATTGAGTCCACCCCACCATTCTCGCCGGGTTTCCGCGGAGTGGAGAGGGTTATATACCCCCTACCCACACTGACCAGGATCACACATGTGCAACGGTTATAGAAACATAGAAAATAGGTGCAGGAGTAGGCCATTCGGCCCTTCGAGCCTGCACCATCATTCAATAAGATCATGGCTGATCATTCCCTCAGTACCCCTTTCCTGCTTTCTCTCCATACCCCTTGATCCCTTTAACTGTAAGGGCCATATCTAACTCCCTCTTGAATATATCCAATGAACTGGCATCAACAACTCTCTGTGGCAGGGAATTCCACAGGTTAACAACTCTCTGAGTGAAAAAGCTTCTCCTCATCTCAGTCCTAAATGGCTTACCCCTTATCCTTAGACTGTGTCCCTGGTTCTGGACTTCCCCAGCATCGGGAACATTCTACCCGCATCGAACCTGTCTAAACCCGTCAGAATCTTGTATTTTTCTATGAGATCCCCTCTCACCCTTCTAAACTCCAGTGCATAAAGGCCCAGTCAATCCAGTCTCTCCTCAAATGTCAGTCCTGCCATCCCGCAGTCTGGTGAACCTTCGCTGCACTCCCTCAATAGCAAGAACGTCCTTCCTCAGATTAGGAGACCAAAACTGAACACAATATTCCAGATGAGGCCTCACCAAGGCCCTGTACAACTGCAGTAAGACCTCCCTGCTCCCTTTTCCTTAATCTGCCGCCATTCAGATAATATTCTGTCTTCGCGTTTTTGCCCCCAAAGTGGATAACCTCACATTTATCCACATTATACTGCATCTGCCATGCATTTGCCCACTCACCTAACCTGTCCAAGTCACTCTTAGCGTCCCCCTCACAGCTCACACGCCACCCAGTTTAGTGTCATCTGCAAACTTGGAGATATTACACTCAATTCCATCATCTAAATCATTGATGTATATTGTAAAGAGCTGGGGTCCCAGCACTGAGCACTGAGCTCAGCACTGACTCCACTAGTCACTGCCTGTCATTTTGAAAAGGACCCGTTTATTCCGACTCTCTGCTTCCTGTCTGCCAACCAGTTCGCCATCCACGTCAGTACATTACCCCCAATACCATGCGCTATGATTTTGCACACCAATCGCTTGTGTGGGACCTTGTCAAAAACCTTGAGAAAGTCCAAATACACCACATCCACTGGTTCTCCCTTGTCCACTCTACTCGTTACATCCTTAAAAAATTCCAGAAGATTTGTCAAGCATGATTTCCCTTTCATAAATCCATGCTGACTTGGACCGATCCTGTCACTGCTTTCCAAATGCGCTGCTATTTCATCCTTAATAATTGATTCCAACATTTTCCCCACTACTGATGTCAGGCTAACCAGTCTATAATTACCCGTTTTCTCTCTCCCTCCTATTTTAAAAAGTGGTGTTACATTAGCTACACTCCAGTCCATAGGAACTGATCCAGAGTCAATGGACTGTTGGAAAATGATCACCAATGCATCCACTATTTCTAGGGCCACTTCCTTAAGTACTCTGGGATGCAGACTATCAGGCCCCGAGGATTTATCGGCCTTCAATCCCATCAATTTCCCTAACACAATTTCCCGCCTAATAAGGATATCCTTCAGTTCCTCCTTTGCAAGAGACCCTCGGTCCCCTAGTACTTCCAGAAGGTTATTTGTGTCTTCCTTCGTGAAGACAGAACCAAAGTATTTGTTCAATTGGTCTGCCATTTCTTTGTTCCCCATTATAAATTCACCTGATCCTGACTGCAAGGTACCTATGTTTATCTTCACTAATCTTTTTCTCTTCACATATCTATAGAAGCTTTTGCAATCAGTTTTTATGTTCCTGGCAAGCTTCTTCTCGTACTCTATTTTCCCCCTCTTAATTAAATCCTTTGTTCTCCTCTGCTGAATTCTAAATTTCTCCCAGTCCTCAGGTTTGCTGCTTTTTCTGGCCAATTTATATGCCTCTTCCTTGGATTTAACACTATCCTTAATTTCCCTTGTTAGCCACAGTTAAGCCACCTTCCCCGTTTTATTTTTACTCCAGATAGGGATGTACAATTGCTGAAGTTCATCCATGTGATTTTTAAATGTTTGCCATTGCCTATCCACTGTCAACCCTTGAAGTATCATTTGCCAGTCTATTCTAGCCAATTCACGTCTCATACCATCGAAGTTACCTTTCCTTAAGTTCAGGACCCCAGTCTCTGAATTAACCATGTCACCATCTTAATAAAGAACTCTACCATGTTATGGTCACTCTTCCCCAAGGGGCCTCGAACAACAAGATTGTTAATTAGTCCTTTCTCATTTCACATCACCCAGTCTAGGAGGGCCAGCTCCTCTAGTTGCTTCCTCGACGTATTGGTTGAGAAAACTATCCCTAATACATTCCAGGAAATCCTCCTCCACCGCATTGCTCCCAGTTTGGTTAGCCCAATCAATATGTAGATTAAAGTCACCCATGATAACTGCTGTACCTTTATTTCATGCATCCCTAATTTCTTGTTTGATGCTGTCCCCAACTTTACTACTACTGTTTTGTGGTCTGTACACAACTCCCACTAGCGTTTTCTGCCCTTTGGTATTCCGTAGCTCCACCCATACCGATTCCACATCATCCAAGCTCATGTCTTTTCTTACTATTGCATTAATTTCCTCTTTAACCAGCAACGCCACCCCACCTCCTTTTCCTTTCTGTCTATCCTTCCTAAATGTTGAATACCCCTGGATGTTGAGTTCCCAGCCTTGGTCACCCTGGAGCCATGTCTCCGTGATGCCAATTACATCATATCCGTTAACTGCTATCTGCGCAGTTAATTCGTCCACCTTATTCCGAATACTCCTCACATTGAGGCACAGAGACTTCAGGCTTGCCTTTCTAACACACTTTGTCCTTTTAGAATTTTGGTGTAATGTGGCCCTTTTTGCTTTTTGCCTTGGGTTTCTCTGCCCTCCACTTTTACTTCTCTTCTTTCTATCTTTTGCTTCTGCCCCCATTCTACTTCCCTCTGTCTCCCTGCATAGGTTCCCATCCCCCTGCCATATTAGTTTAACCCTTCCCCAACAGCACTAGCAAACACTCCCCACCTCGGACATTGGTTCCGGTCCTGCCCAGGTGCAGACCGTCCGGTTTGTACTGGTCCCACCTCCCCCAGAACCGGTTCCAATGTCCCAGGAATTTGAATCCCTCCCTGCTGCACCCTCCTCAAGCCACGTATTCATCTGAGCTATCCTGCAATTCCTACTCTGACTAGCACGTGGCACTGGTAGCAATCCTGAGATTACTAGTTTTGAGGTCCTTTTTAATTTAGCTCCGAGCTCCCTAAATTCGTCTTGTAGGACCTCATCCCTTATGTGGGCAAGAGGTTAAGAAAATAAGAAATTACCCGGAGAGAGAAAATGGGTAATTATAGACCGGTTAGCCTGACATCAGTGGTGGGGAAAATGTTGGAATCAATTATTAAGGATGAAATAGCAGCGCATTTGGAAAGCAGTGACAGGATCGGTCCAAGTCAGCATGGATTTATGAAAGGGAAATCATCCTTGACAAATCTTCTGGAATTTTTTGAGGATGTAACTAGTAGAGTTGACAAGGGAGAACCAGTGGATGTGGTGTATTTGGACTTTCAAAAGGCTTTTGACAAGGTCCCACACAAGAGATTGCTGTGCAAAATTAAAACACATGGTATTGGGGGTAATATACTGACGTGGATAGAGAACTGGTTGGCAGACAGGAAGCAGATAGTCAGTGACTAGTGGGGTGCCGCAGGGCTCAGTGCTGGGACCCCAGCTCTTTACAATATACATCAATGATTTGGATGAAGGAATTAAGTGTAATATCTCCAAGTTTGCCAATGACATTAAACAGGGTGGCGGTGTGAGCTGTGAGGAGGATGCTAAGAGGCTGCAGGGTGACTTGGACAGGTTAGGTGAGTGGGCAAATGCATGGCAGATACAGTATAATGTGGATAAATGTGAGATTATCCACTTTGGGGGCAAAAGCGCGAAGACAGAATATTATCTGAATGGCAGCAGATTA
The DNA here is from genome assembly GCF_044704955.1 of Pristiophorus japonicus. Taxonomy (NCBI): domain Eukaryota; kingdom Metazoa; phylum Chordata; class Chondrichthyes; family Pristiophoridae; genus Pristiophorus; species Pristiophorus japonicus. Next base: position 3,097,179 of record NC_091980.1, on the reverse strand, counting down.
GGAAAAGGGGAGGTGCAACGAGACCTGGGTGTCATGGTACATCAGTCATTGAAGGTTGGCATGCAGATACAGCAGGCAGTGAACAAGGCAAATGGTATGTTGGTCTTCATAGCCAGGGGATTTGAATATAGGAGCAGGGAGGTCTTACTGCAGTTGTACAGGGCCTTGGTGAGGCCACACCTGGAATATTGTGTTCAGTTTTGGTCTCCTAATCTGAGGAAGGACGTTCTTGCTATTGAGGGAGTGCAGCAAAGGTTCACCAGACTGATTCCCGGGATGGCTGGACTGACATATGAGGAGAGACTGGATCAACTGGGCCTTTATACATTGTAGTTTAGAAGGATGAGAGGGGATCTCATAGAAACATACAAGATTCTGACGGGACTGGACAGGTTAGATGCGCGATAAATGTTCCCGATGTTGGGGAAGTCCAGAACCAGGGGACACAGTCTTAGGATAAGGGGTAGGCCATTTAGGACCGAGATGAGGAGAAACTTCTTCACTGAGAGTTGTTAACGTATGGAATTCCCTGCTGCAGAGAGTTGTTGATGCCAGTTCATTGGATATATTCAAGAGGGAGTTAGATATGGCCCTTACGGCTAAAGGGATCAAGGGGTATGGAGAGAAAGCAGGAAAGGGGTATTGAGGTGAATGATCATCCATGATCTTATTGAATGGTGGTGCAGGCTCGAAGGGCCGAATGGCCTACTCCTGCACCTATTTTCTATGTTTCTATGTTTCTAAATTGGAGTTGGCCATTTAGCCCCTTGAGCCTGCTCCGCCATTTAATATGATCATGGCTGATCCGATCATGGACTCAGCTCCATTTCCCTGTCGGCTCCCTATAACCCCTGTTTCTCTGTGCCCATCAAATGAGTACCCAGCTGGACCCAATGCAGAGGAGACGGAGAGAGTTATAAACCCTCGCATGCACCATCGTTCTGGGCGAGTCTGGCTGCAGGGAAATAAATTTGGTTGAAATTCAAGGAACTGGTTCATTGAGGAGCCCTGCTACATTCTGTCGTTGTTTTGGAGTGTAATGCACACTCACTTACTCACCCCACCCCGTCACATCTCTATTTCTTTGTTGTATGAAAATGCTTTAAGTTAGAAGTTTAAAAAAAATGTTTTTCTTGTTGGAATCTATTCAGATTAGCATTTCCCACATTTCCCCTCTCACCGCACTGGGATATATATACATGGACCATATTCCCATGTGTCTGGGATCCCTCTCTCATTCTCTGCCTCTCTCGAACCCTTGGGGTAATTCTCTCTCACCGTTCCATGATCTGATCGAACAGATCAGCCACCTGGAGGAGAAACTTCTTCACTCAGAGAGTTGTTAACCTGTGGAATTCCCTGCCAGATTGTTGGATATATTCAAGAGGGAGTTAGATGTGGCCCTTATGGCTAAGGGGATCAAGGGGTATGGAGAGAAAGCAGGAAAGGGGTACTGAGGGAATGATCAGCCATGATCTTATTGAATGGTGGTGAAGGCTCGAAGGGCCGAATGGCCTACTCCTGCACCTATTTTCTATGTTTCTATGTTTCCCAATCCATTGATTTCGGGGGAGGAGGGCTGAGGTTTGTATGGGTTTAATGGGCATGCGTTTCAGTCCAAGTTACAATCCAAGTGGTAACGGTGAAATCCCCCGCCCCCGGCCTCTTTCCCATTTCCCTCTGTATCCATTCCCTCTTTTCCAATTCAATATTTCTTCTTCACTCAATCCTCGTTTCCTCTCCATGTCTCACATTCCCTCTCTCTGCCTCTGAATTCCCTATCCTTTCTGTCATTCTCTCTCTCCTCCTCTCAATGATATTCTCATTCCCTCCCTCTTGTCATCTTTCTCCCATTCTCTCATTTCCTGTCTCCTTCCAGAATTCTCTTTGTTTTATTCATTCACGGGATGTGGGCGTCGCTGGCAAGGCCGGTATTTATTGCCCATCCCTAATTGCCCCTTGGGAAGGTGGTGGTGAGCCGCTGCCTTAAAACACTGCAGTCCGTGAACTTCTCTGTCGAGGTTTGACACAACTGAGTGGTATGCTAGGCCATTTCACACAGCAGGGAGCAGTTAAGAGTCAATCACACGGCTGTGGGTCTGGAGACATAGGCCTGTCCGGGTAAGAATGGCTGATTTCCTATGAGGGACAGTTTTGGTCTCCTTACCTAAGGAAGGATATACTTGCCATTGAGGGAGAGCAACGAAGGTTCACCAGACTGATTCCTGGGATGGGGGGGATTGTCCTATGAGGAGAGATTGAGCATACTAGGCCGATATTCTCTAGAGTTTAGAAGAATGAGAGTGGATCGCGTTGAAATATAGAAAATTCTTACAGGGATTGACAGGGTAGATGCAGGGAGGGTGTTTCCCCCGGGCTGGGGAGTCTAGAACCAGGGGTCACAGTCTCAGGATAAGGGGTCGGCCATTTAGGACTGAGATGAGGAGGAATTTCTTCACTCAGAGGGCGGTGAATCTTTGAAAATTCTCTGCCCCAGAGGGCTGTGGAGGCTCAGTCTCTGAGTATATTCAAGGCTGAGATCGATAGATTTTTGGACTCTGGGGGAATCGAGGGATATGGGGATCGGGCGGGAAAGTGGAGTTGAGGTCGAAGATCAGCCGTGATCTCATTGAATGGTGGAGCAGGCTCGAGGGGCCGAATGGCCGACTCCTGCTCCTAATTATTATGTTCTTATCCTTGATTTGAATCACCCCACTATTGGTGGCTCGTGCCTTCAGCTGCCTGGGCCCTAAACTCTGGAATTCCTCTCTAAATCTCTACGCCTCCCCCCCCCCCTTCTTTAAGATGCTCTGAAAGCCTGCATCTACCTGTTTTAATATCTCCTTATGTGGCTTGATGTCAGTTTGTCCGATAACCGCCCGTGTGAAGCGCTCTGGGACGTTTTACTACGTTAAAGGCGCTATATAAATGCAAGTTGTTGTCAGGAGTTGCGGAACTTGGGATTTTAACTCTTGTTCTGCCTGGTGTGTGCCAGGTGGAGAGAGTTAAAATTCCCGCCTTCAGTCTCTGGGTTGCACCCCAATACCTGAACCATTGGATTACCGTACCCAACCCGATCGACAGAAACACCTATCGTGCACTCTAGGTCTAATGGTAACGTGTACAGCAGGTATTACGGTAGTTGCTGTCAAAGGTCATCTGATGCTGAGACTCAGAGGAGCATTGATGTGATTTGTGGCAGGTTTTTGGCAGTGGTTGAAGATTCTTGGCTAAATGCAGCCACCTGCTGGACATCTTAACGTAGAACTGCTTCCTTACAATAGCGAGAACTTTCATTTCTGTAGTGCCGTTCACGGCCTTAAGGCGTCCCAAAGCACATTCCAACCAACGGAGTATTTGTTTTGAGATGGAGTCACTATTGTAATGTAGGAAGCGCTAATTTGCAGAGAGCAAGCTCCCACAAACAGCAGTAAGAGATTTGGAACAGCGGGCAGGAGAAACCGATTTACACAGAGAGCTGTGAGGCTGTGGGATTCACTGCCAGGGTTAGTGACTGAGGCAGAAATGCTGTCAACATTGAAGATGGGATTGGTGAGGGGGGGGGTGATGAGGGAATAGGGAGTTGAAGGGATGTGGGAACAAGCCGGGTAAATGTGACTGGGACTGTTTGCTCGTGTGCAGGTTAAACGTCACGGGCTGGAGCGAAACGCACACTCATAAAACCCGCGCGATTCTCATCCCCCCCCAAAACCAACGGATTGAAAAGCAGGCGGGTGATCTGTTCTGTCAGTGACAAACATTTACCCCATGGAACCGAGAGAGACAGAGAATTAGAGGCGTATAGAGAGAGAGAGAGTGGTCTCCCGAGAATCTAGCCAATGTATATCCCAGTGCAGGGAGAGCAGGAGAAAGGCCGGAAATGCTACTTGTCGGAATAGATTCCGACAAGGAAGACATTTTTGGCAGAAATAATAGAAAAGCAAATTATAATTTAAATGGAGAAAGACTGCAAAGTGCTGCAGTACAGAGGGACCTGGAGGTCCTTGTACATGAAACACAAAAAGTTAGTCTGCAGGTACAGCAAGTGATCAGGAAGGCAAATGGAATGTAGGCCTTTATTGCAAAGGGGATAGAGTATAAAAGCTGAGAGGTCCTGCTACAACTGTACAGGGTATTGGTGAGGCCACACCAGTTTTGGTCTCCGTATTTAAGGAAGGATATACTTGCATTGGAGGCTGTTCAGAGAAGGTTCCAGAGATGAGGGGGCTGACTTATGAAGATAGGCTGGGCCTATACACATAAGAGTTCAGAAGAATGAGAGGTGATCTTATTGAAACTTATAAGATAATGAGGGGGCTCGACAAGGTGGATGCAGAGAGAATATTTCCACTCATAGGGGAAACTAAAACTAGGGGACATAGTCTCAGAATAAGGGGTCGCCCATTTAAAACTGAGATGAGGAGGAATTTCTTCTCTCAAAGGGTTGTAAATCTGTGGAATTCTCTGCCCCGGAGAGCTGTGGAGGCTGAGACATTGAATATATTTAAGGTGGAGATAGACAGATTTTTGAGCGATAAGGGAGTGAAGGGTTATGGGGAGCGGGCAGGGAAGTGGAGCTGAGTCCATGATCAGATCAGCCATGGTCTTATTGAATGGCGGAGCAGGCTCGAGGGGCCGAATGGCCGACTCCTGCTCCTGTTTCTTATGTTCTTAAGTTCTTCAAATAAAACAGTGTCCGGCAGGGATTGGGACACAGGGTCAAACTGATGCAAAGGAAAAGTTAGGGGTGATGGTAGGAGGCTCCACATTGAGAGTGAGCCCGACGCTGAATGGATTCCAGGTGGAGAATTGAAGGCGAAAACACGGAATTTGTTCCGGAACAATTGGATCTGTGATGGGGCTGCAGAATGGGGTGACCCGTCAATCTGACTTGTGACCAAGCGCAGTGTTCCCGAGTACAGAAGTGGCCTTGGTGGAGGCTCGAGTGAGGTGACTGGTGAAAGCTTTCAGTGGATCATTTAGAACACACGGAACTCACTCCCTCCACCACCGGCGCCCCCTGGCTGCAGTGTGCACCATCTACAAGATGCACTGCAGCAACTCGCCAAGGCTTCTTCGGCAGCACCTCCCAAACCCGTGACCTCTACCACCTAGAAGGACAAGGGCAGCAGGTGCATGGGAACACCACCACCTCCACATTCCCCTCCCAGTCACACACCATCCTGACTTGGAAATATATCCCCATACATAAGAACATAAGAAATAGGAGCAGGAGTAGGCCATACGGCCCCTCGAGCCTGCTCCACTATTTAATAAGATCATTGCTGATCTGATCATGGACTCAGCTCCACTTCCCTGCCCGCTCCCCATAACCCCTTATCCCCTTATCGTTTAAGAAACTATCTATCTCTGTCTTAAATTTATTCAATGTCCCAGCTTCTACAGCTCTCTGAGGCAGCGAATTCCACAGATTTACAACCCTCTGAGAGAAGAAATTCCTCCTCATCTCAGTTTTAAATGGGCGGCCCCTTATTCTAAGATCATGCTCCCTAGTTCTAGTCTCCCCCATCAGTGGAAACATCCTCTCTGCATCCACCTTGTCAAGCCCCCTCATAATCTTATACGTTTCGATAAGATCACCTCTCATTCTTCTGTACTCCAATGAGTAGAGGCCCAACCTACTCAACCTTTCCTCATAAGTCAACCCCCTCATCTCCGGAATCAACCGAGTGAACCTTCTCTGAACTGCCTCCACAGCAAGTATATCCTTTCGTAAATATGGAAACCAAAACTGCACGCAGTATTCCAGGTGTGGCCTCACCAATACCCTGTATAGCTGTAGCAAGACTTCCCTGCTTTTATACTCCATCCCCTTTGCAATAAAGGCCAAGATTCCACTGGCCTTCCTGATCACTTGCTGTACCTGTATACTAACCTTTTGTGTTTCATGTACAAGTACCCCCAGGTCCCGCTGTACTGCAGCACTTTGCAAATTTTCTTCATTTAAATAATAACTTGCTCTTTGATTTTTTTCTGCCAAAGTGCATGACCTCACACTTTCCAACATTATACTCCATCTGCCAAATTTTTTGCCCACTCACTTAGCCTGTCTATGTCCTTTTGCAGATTTTTTGTGTCCTCCTCACACATTGCTTTTCCTCCCATCTTTGTATCGTCAGCAAACTTGGCTACGTTACACTCAGTCCCTTCTTCCAAGTCGTTGGTATAGATTGTAAATAGTTGGGGTCCCAGCACTGATCCCTGCGGCACCCCACTAGTTACTGATTGCCAACCTGACAATGAACCATTTATCCCGACTCTCTGTTTTCTGTTCGTTAGCCAATCCTCTATCCATTCTAATATATTACCCCCAACCCCGTAAACTTTTATCTTGTGCAGTAACCTTTTATGTGGCACCTTGTCAAATGCCTTCTGGAAATCCAAATACACCACATCCACTGGTTCCCCTTTATCCACCCTGTTCGTTACATCCTCAAAGAATTCAAGCAAATTTGTCAAACATGACTTCCCCTTCATAAATCCATGCTGACTCTGCCTGACTGAATTTTGCTTTTCCAAATGTCCTGCTACTGCTTCTTTAATAATGGACTCCAGCATTTTCCCAACCACAGATGTTAGGCTAACTGGTCTATAATTTCCTGCTTTTTGTCTGCCTCCTTTTTTAAATAGGGGCGTTACATTTGCAGTTTTCCAATCTGCTGGGACCTCTCCAGAATCCAGGGAATTTTGGTAAATTACAACCAATGTATCCACAATCCCTGCCGCTACTTCTCTTAAGACCCTAGGATGCAAGCCATCAGGTCCAGGGGCTTTATCTGCCTTTAGTCCCATTATCTTACTGAGTACCACCTCCTTAGTGATTGTGATTGTGTTAAGTTCCTCCCCTCCTATAGCCCCTTGACTATCCACTGTTGGGATATTGTTAGTGTCCTCTACCGTAAAGACTGATACAAAATATTTGTTCAGAGTTTCTGCCATCTCCATGTTCCCCATTACTAATTCCCCGATCTCGTCCTCCAGGGACCAACATTTACTTTAGCCACTCTTTTTTTTTCATATACCTGTTATGTATTAATGCTTGGGGGTCACCAGACACCAGAGGGCGCCGCGGTCGGAGGTCATCGGGCTGTACGCATGTGGCCTGTGAGCTTGGTCACCTGTATATAAGCGGGGGGTCTTTGTCACGCTGGCACTCTCGGGCTGGAATAAAGATGGATCAGGTTGCACCTGAGTGAGTTTACAGTAACCAGACTCTTGAGTCATTACAACTGGCGACGAGGTAATTTAAGAACCTTCGCATGCACAATGGGCACCGTTGGAATCCTGGAGAGATTCGTGGAGGGTGAGGTTTGGGCAGATTTTGTCGACCGCCTGGATCAGTATTTTGTGGCCAACGGAATGGAGACAGAGGCCTACGCAGCTAAGCGCAGGGCAGTTCTCCTCACTGTTTGTGGTGTGAAAATTTACGGCCTCATGAAGAATCTTCTCTCGCCTGTACGTCCGCCGGAAGAAGGGTCCGAGGAATTGTGTACGTTGGTGGGTAACCATCTGAGGCCACAAGAGGGGATCATCATATCACGCTACTGTTTCTACACGCATGTTCGTGCTGACGGCCAGGACGTGTCGGGATTTGTTGCCTTCCTGCGACGTATTGCTGAGCTGTGTAAGTTCAGGAACATGCCGGAAGACATGCTGCATGATGTCTTCGTGACAGGCATCAGCCGTGATGCGATCCTCAGGAAGCTGTTGGCTGCAGAGACGCTGGATTTGAAAAAGGCCATCGCGACTGCCCAGGCATGTATGACGATGGATGATCATTTGAGGCAGATATCATCGACGAGTCGGAGTTCCACGGCAAGTACTGTAAACAAGATGGCGTCGTCTTCGGGCAGAGCTGCTTACGCAAAACTTGCCGCTGCTCAGAGCCCGCCAACTGGTTTGAACCAGATTTCACCGTGTTGGCGTTGTGGGGGCCAATCATCGGCCTCACCAGTGTCGGTTTAGACAATACTCATGCAATGGATGTTCGAATGTGGGACATCTTCACAGGATGTGTCCACAACAGAGCAAGCGTGGTGCGGCTCACCAGGTGGTTGATGAGGATCAGTTCAGCGATGGTCCGGATACACAACCCGAGGAGGAAGTGAACGGACTGTATTTGTTCCGGAGCAAGAGCCAGCCGATAGTGGTTAATGTGAAGCTGAATGGCGTGCCTGTATCAATGGAGCTGGACACGGGAGCGAGCCAGTCGATAATGGGCCAAAGGACATGCGACAAGCTGTGGGACACTAAGGCTGAGAAACCGAAGCTGAGTCCAGTCAATGCCAGGTTGTGTACTTACACTGAGGAACTTATACCGGTGCTCGGCAGTGCAGCAATCGAGGTGTCATGTGCCGGTGTGGTTCACGAGCTACCATTATGGATCATCCCAGGTAAAGGTCCAATGCTGTTCGGCAGGAATTGCCTCGAGAAAATCAAACTGAACTGGAATGATGTCAAGACGTTGTCCTGGGTGGATGATACTCCGTATGCTCAAGTATTGAAAAAGTTTTCTTCTTTGTTTGAACCGGGCATTGGTAATTTTACGGGAGCCAAGGTGCAGATTCACCTGGACTCCAATGCAAGGCCTGTCTATCACAAAGCTCGGTCTGTTCCGTACATAATGAGGGAGAAGGTTGAAATTGAGCTTGACAGACTCAGGCATGATGGGATCACATCACCGGTCGAGTTTAACGAGTGGGTTAGTCCCATTGTTCCTGTGTTGAAGAGTGATGGCACTGTCAGGATTTGTGGAGACTACAAGGTTACGATTAACCGATTTTCAAAACAGGATCAGTATCCGCTACCGAGGGCTGATGACCTGTTCGCCATGCTAGCCGGTGGAAAGTCATTCACGAAACTGGATCTGACGTCGGCCTATATGACACAGGAGCTTGTCGACACTTTGAAGAAACTCACCTGCATCAACACCCATAAAGGACTGTTCGTCTACAACAGGTGTCCTTTTGGGATTCGCTCGGCTGCAGCCATATTTCAGAGGAATATGGAGAGTTTACTGAAATCCGTTCCTAGAACTGTCGTGTTCCAAAGCGCATGGTATTGGGGGTAATGTACTGACATGGATAGAGAACTGGTTGGCAGACAGGAAGCAGAGAATCGGGATAAACGAGTCCTTTTCAGAATGGCAGACAGTGACTAGTGGGGTGCCGCAGGGCTCAGTGCTGGGACCCCAGCTATTTACAAAATACAACCATGATTTAGATGAAGGAATAGAGTGTAATCGCTCCAAGTTTGCGGATGACACTAAGCTGGGTGGCAGTGTGAGCTGTGAGGAGGATGCTAAGAGGCTGCAGGGTGACTTGGATAGGTTAGGTGAGTGGGCAAACGCATGGCAGATGTAGTATAATGTGGATAAATGTGAGGTTATCCATTTTGGTGGCAAAAACACAAAGACAGAATATTATCTGAATGACAGCAGACTAGAAAAAAGGGAGGTGCAATGAGACCTGGGTGTCATGGTTCATCAGTCACTGAAAGTGGGCATGCAGGTACAGCAGGAAAAGAAGTCAAATAGTATGTTGGCCTTCATAGCTAGGGGATTTGAATATAGGAGCATGGAGGTCTTAACGCAGTTGTACAGGGCCTTGGTGAGGCCTCACCCGGAATATTGTGTTCAGTTTTGGTCTCCTAATCTGAGGAAGGACATTCTTGCTATTGAGGGAGTGCAGCGAAGGTTCACCAGACTGATTCCTGGGATGGCTAGGCTGTCATATGAGGAGAGACTGGATCAACTGGGCCTTTATTCACTGGAGTTTAGAAGGATGAGAGGGGATCTCATAGAAACATATAAGATTCTGACAGGACTGGACAGGTTCGATGCGGGAAGAATGTTCTCGATGTTGGGGAAGTCCAGAACCAGGGGACATAGTCTAAGGATAAGGGGTAGGCCATTTAGGACTGAGATGAGAAGAAACTTCTTCACTCAGAGAGTTGTTAACCTGTGGAATTCCCTGCCGCAGAGAGTTGTTGATGCCAGTTCATTGGATATATTCAAGAGGGAGTTAGATGTGGCCCTTACGGTTAAGGGGATCAAGGGGTATGGAGAGAAAGCAGGAAAGGGGTACTGAAGGAATGATCAGCCATGATCTTATTGAATGGCAGTGCAGGCTCGAAGGGCTGAATGGCCTACTCCTGCACCTATTTTCTATGTTTCTATGTTTCTATGTTTCAAGATGATATTCTGGTCACAGGTCACGACATTGCTGAACATCTGAACAATCTTGAAGAAGTCCTACAGTGTCTGGACAAAGTGGGACTCAGGCTGAAACGCTCGAAGTGCGTCTTCATGGCACCTGAAGTTGAATTCCTCGGGAGGAAGATTGCTGTTGATGGTATCAGGCCCACTGATTCGAAAACCGAGGCCATCAAAAATGCACCTAAGCCTCAGAATGTGACGGAGCTGTGTTCATTCCTTGGGCTACTCAACTACTTTGGTCATTTCTTACCCAGATTGAGCACTTTACTAGAGTCACTGCATGTGATACAAAGAAAAGGTGACAACTGGGTCTGGGGTGCATCTCAATGTAGAGCCTTTGAGAAAGCCAAGAATCTGTTGAAACAAGTTGCTTGTTCATTATGATCCGTGTAAGCGTCTTGTATTGGCCTGTGATGTTTCAGCATATGGGGTTGGCTGCATACTCCAACAAGCAAATGAATCGGGCAAGCTATAACCTGTTGCGTATGCTTCGAGAAGTCTGTCTAAAGCGGAAAGAGCTTACAGTATGGTAGAGAAAGAAGCTTTGACCTGTGTGTATGGGGTAAAAAAAATGTACCAGTACCTGTTTGATCTTTGTTTTGAACTAGAGACGGATCACAAGCCACTCATTTCATTGTTTGCGGAAAACAAAGGTATTAATACCAATGCATCGTCCCGCATTCCAAGGTGGGCGCTGACATTGTCTGCCTATGATTACGTCATCCGTCATAGACCTGGTACTGAGAATTGTGCCGATGCACTGAGTCGTCTGCCCTTACCCACAACTGAGGTAGGTGGAGACGTCGCAACCTGCAGATCTACTGTTAGTAATGGATAGTTTTGAGAATGAAGGAACTCCTGTCACTGCTCAACAAGTTAGGATCTGGACCAGACATGACCCTATTTTATTAGTTGTGAAACGGTGTGTACTCAGTGGTGATTGGTCTGTAATACCTATGGAGATGTGTGAGGAGACCAAACCGTACAACTATCGCAAGGATGAGCTGTCCATTCAGTCAGACTGTTTACTGTGGGGTAATCGTGTAATCATGCCTAAGAAAGGTAGACAAAAATTTATATGTGAACTTCATAGCACTCATCCTGGTATTGTCATGATGAAGTCCATTGCTAGGTCTCATGTATGGTGGCCTGGAATTGACTCTGATCTGGAATCATGTGTGCATCAGTGCAATACTTGCATGCAGCTCAGTAAAGTACCAGCGGAATCTCCGCTCAGTCTTTGGTCGTGACCATCCAAACCATGGTCCAGGATCCACATTGATTTTGCGGGCCTGTTCCTCGGAAAGATGTTTTTTGTCGTAGTAGATGCATATTCTAAGTGGATGGAGTGTGTTATTATGTCATCCAGCACATCTACAGCTACCATTGAGAGCCTTCGTATCATGTTTGCTACTCATGGTTTGCCTGACAACGGATCTTGCTTCACAAGTCTGGAGTTCTAGGAGTTCATGAAACTCAGTGGTATCAGCCATGTGAGATCAGCTCCATTCAAGCCTGCTTCTAATGGTCAAGCAGAGCGTGCCGTTCAAACGATCGTGCAAAGTATGAAACGTGTAACTCAGGGCTCACTGCAGAGACCGTTGTCATGTATATTGCTCAGTCATACACTTACTGAGGTTCCTCCTGCTGAACTACTCATGAAGAGAAATCTCAAGGCCAGACTTTCTCTTCATCCTGGTTTGAACGATCGTGTTGAAAACAGATCTCAAAGTCAGCAATGATGTCATGATCGTGTTGCCATGTCACGTGACATCTCGGTCACCGATCCGGTTTATGTACTGAATTATGGTCAAGGTCCAAAGTGGATCGCCAGCATTGTTACATCCAAGGAAGGTAACAGAGTGTTTATTGTCGTGCTCGAGAATGGTCAAACATGCAGGAAACACCTTGACCAGGTTAAACTGTGACACACGGATAAACTGGAACCGAGTGAGGAAGATGCAGTCAGTGACCAACCAACCATTGTTCACTCATCAGAGGACTCTGCTGACATTACTGACTCTGAACCTTCAGTCTCTGATGTGGCCATGACCACTCCCATCAGATCGGCCACTCAGCCCTCTGTCTCAACAGACTCAGAACCCTCACCCAGAGCCAAAGTTGAACTGAGACGACCAACTCGTGAGAGGAAAGCCCCAGACCGTCTTAATTTGTAAAAAGACTGTTGTTAAAATTTTAAAAGGGGGATGTTGTTATGTATTAATGCTTGGGGCTCACCAGACACCAGAGGGCGCCGCGGTCGGAGGTCATCGGGCTGTACACATGTGGCATGTGAGCTTGGTCACCTGTATATAAGCGGGGGGTCTTTGTCACACTGGCACTCTTGGACTGGAATAAAGATGGATCAAGTTACACCTGAGTGAGTTTATAGTAACCAGACTCTTGAGTCATTACAATACCTATAGAAACACTTGTTATCTGTTTTTATATTTCGTCCTAGTTTACTTTCATAGTCTATCTTCCCTTTCTTAAACATTTTTTTAGTCATTCTTTGCTGGCTTTTAAAAGCTTCCCAATCTTCTGTCCTTCCACTAGTTTTGGCCACTTTGTGTGCCCTTGTTTTTAATTGGATACCATCTTTTATTTCTTCAGTTAGCCACGGATGGCTCTCTTTTCTTTTACACCCTTTTCTCCTCACTGGAATATATTTTTCTTGAGAGTTGTGAAATACCTCCTTAAATGTACACCACTGTTCATCACCAGGTCAAAATCCTAGAACTCCCTGTCTAACAGCACTGTGGGAGCACCTTCACCACACGGACTGCATAAGAACATAAGAAATAGGAGCAGGAGAAGGCTAAGTGGCCCCTCGAGCCTGCTCCGCCATTTAATAAGATCATGGCTGATCTGATCTGATCTTGGCCTCAACTCCACTTCCCCGCCCGCTCCCCATAACCCTTCACTCCCCTATCACTCAAAAATCTGTCTATCTCCACCTTAAATATATTGAGTAACCCAGCCTCCACAGCTCTCTGGGGCAGAGATTTCCACAGATTCACGACCCTCTGAGAGAAGAAATTCCTCATCATCTCCGGTGTAAATGGGCGGCCCCCTTGTCCTGAAATACAGCGGTTCAAGAAGGCGGCTCACCACCATCTCAAGGGACAATGAGGGCTGGGGCAATACATGCCGGCCTTGCCAGCGATGCTCACATCCCGTGAACGTATAAAAATAAGTCCCAGATACACCAGGGTGAGGATGTTTCAGGTGAGACTCCCTCTGACGTTTGACTTTCAGCGTCAGCGATGTGATGGGCTTCACAGGAGGAGGTGCTTTCCTGGAGAGATTCTGGGACAGCTTGCTCCCACTGATGGGCGGCCGATTTGCACATGTTTCAGAGTCGCTTTAAGCAGACTTTATATCTCTATTTCTGACCACAACAAAATCGCTAGGCGGTCGTCAATGCGACAAAACAGAATTTTGGGATTGGTCCATCGGACACACGCACCACATGCCCTGAGCACCGTATAGTGGCTTCAGGATCAGTGCCTCTACACTGGGAACGTCAGCTTGGGTAAGGATTCCGGTGTCCGGGGTCCCGTGCTACCATCTGATCTTCAGTCCTCGCCTCAGGAAGCACAGGTCACTTAGCTCGAGTGGCGTGAATCTGTTGCCTGCGATTCACAGGCGTGAGGCTGGGTGGTCGGGGCAGCAGCTGATGTACCTTGTGAGCGGGATCTGCAAACTGCTGCCTCTCCTGCCCAGGGAACTCACAGAGTTTCCCAAAAGCCAAACTGCAAAACAGAATATTAAGCATAAATGTTATCACGTCTTCACAATAAAGTTAAATAGCGATTTTCTAAAGTGCACACACAATACAATGGTAACAGACCCAAGCACGGGTGATCATGTTTGTTGTGGGCATGACTCGAGTGTTCTCCACTCCATCCCGCTGATATGTCCTTACTATACAGTATAAATGCACACGAGGCCCATACTTGAGAGAAGGTCACTCTGTGACCAGTAACATTTATTACCAAAACCTCAAGTGATGAAGGTGGGTGGAGCTTCCCCTTTTATACCTGAAAGTCCAGGTTAGGAGTGTCTCCCACAAGTTCGCCCCCTGTGGTCAATGTTCTCAATGTGTACAACTTAAGTCAGTTTATACATGGGTTACAATGATAGTTGAATACATGACATCACCTCCCCCCCCCCCCCCCCAAAGTCTTATTGGGATCACAGGTTAAGTCTCTCTGGTGGTTTACGCTCCCTTGTAGAGCGCCTGAGTTGGGGCTCCGGTTGTTGGGCGCTGGCCTGAGTGTCTGCTGTTTGCGGTGCCTCAGGCCTGTCCGGACTGCCCACAGTGACTGGGCTCTCCTCCACTTGGTTCCGGTGTTCGGTCACCTGTGGAGGAGTGAATTCTACGTCGTGTTCTTCCTCTGCTTCTTCTATGGGGTTGCTGAACCTCCTTTTAGTTTGATCCACGTGTTTGCGGCAGATTTGTCCACTGGTAAGTTTAACTACCAAAACCTTATTCCCCTCTTTGGCAATCACAGTGCCTGCGAGCCATTTGGGCCCTGCAGCGTAATTAAGGACAAAAACAGGGTCATTGACATCAATACATCGCGCCCTCGCATTCCTGTCATGGTAGTCACATTGTGACTGGCGCCTGCTCTTAACAATTTCTTTCATAGTAGGGTATATAAGGGATAACCTGGTTTTGAGCGTCCTTTTCATTAGCAGCTCTGCGGGTGGAACCCCTGTGAGCGAGTGTGGTCGGGATCTATTGACCAACAGGAGGTGTGATAAGCGGCTTTGTAGGGAACCCCCTTGGATTCTGAGCATCCCCTGTTTGATTATCTGCACTGCTTGTTCCACCTGGCCGTTTGAGGCCGGCTTGAATGGTGCCGTTCTGACATGGTTAATTCCATTGTCTGCCATGAAGTCCTGGAATTCAGTGCTTGTGAAGCACGGGCCATTGTCGCTGACCAAGACATCCAGTAGACCATGGGCGGCAAACATTGCCCGTAGACTTTCTACCATGGCAGAGGATGTGCTTAAATTTAAAATGTCACACTCAATCCATTTGGAGTAGGCGTCAACTACAACCAAAAACATTTTCCCCATGAAAGAACCTGCATAGTCCACAGGATGCGTGACCAAGGCATGGTGGGCCATGGCCAGGGGCTAAGGGGGGCTTCCCTGGGCACATGGCCCAGCTGGGCACACGTGTTGCACCTGCGAACACAAAGTTCCAGATCTGCGTCTATCCCTGGCCACCAAACGTGTGACCTGGCAATTGCCTTCATCATGACAATGCCCGGGTGCCCATTGTGGAGTTCTCTGATGAACACCTCTCTGCCCTTCTGGGGCATGACTACTCGGTTTCCCCACAGTAGGCAATCGGCCTGAATCGAGAGTTCATCCCTGCGCCTATAAAACGGTTTAAATTCCTCAGGGCATGCCCTGTACATGGCTGTCCAGTCCCCATTCAGGACACATTTCTTGACTCGAGACAATAGCGGGTCTCTATTTGTCCAGACTTTAATCTGACGAGCTGTCACGGGTGAGCCTTTGCTTCCGAAAGCTTCAACAGCCATGACCATCTCAGCACCATGCTCGGTAGCCCCCTCAGTGGTGGCTAGTGGGAGCCTGCTGAGTGCATCGGCGCAGTTTTCGGTGCCCGGTCTGTGCCGAATTGTATAGTCATGGGCGGCTAACGTGAATGCCCACCTCTGTATGCAGGCCGATGGATTCGCATTTATGGCCTTGTTGTCGGCCAAAAGTGACGTTAGGGGTTTGTGATCTGAATCCAGCTCAAATTTCCTGCCAAACAGGTACTGGTGCATTTTTTTTACTGCATATACACATGCGAGCGCCTCCTTTTCTACCATCCCATAGCCCCTTTCTGCCTGGGACAGACTTCTGGAGGGATAAGCTACCGGCTCTAACTGACCATTGGCATTGACATGCTGCAACACACACCCGACCCCATAGGACGACGCATCGCACGTCAACAGAAGTTTCTTACATGGGTCATATAACGTTAACAGTTTGTTGGAGCATAACAAATTGCGTGCTGTATTAAAAGCCCTTTCCTGGCTGTCCCCCCAGACCCATTCGTGACCTTTGCGTAGGAGCACGTGTAGCGGCTCTAGCAGCGTGCTCAATTTGGGAAGAAAGTTACCAAAATAGTTCAGGAGCCCCAGGAACGAACGCAGCTCCGTCGTGTTACGGGGTCTGGGTGCTCTCTGGATCGCTTCCGTTTTGGACGCAGTAGGTCTGATCCCGTCTGCTGCTACCCTCATCCCCAGGAATTCTACCTCTGGAGCTAAGAAGACGCACTTCGCCTTTTTCAATCACAGCCCTACCCAGTCCAGTCTGCGTAGCACCTCCTCCAGGTTGTAGAGGTGTTCTTCAGTATCGCGACCTGTGATGAGGATGCCGTCTTGAAAAACCACTGTCCTTGGAATCGACTTGAGGAGGCTTTCCATATTTCGCTGAAAGATCGCGGCGGCCGAACGAATCCCGAACAGACATCTGTTGTACTCAAACAACCCCTTGTGTGTCGTAATGGTGGTCAGCTTCTTTGACTGGTCTTGGAGTGACACCCGATTGATGGTGGCCTTGTAATCGCCACATATCCTGACCGACCCATCCGCCTTGAGCACCGGCACAATCGGGCTCGCCCAGTCACTGAATTCGACTGGCGAGATGATGCCTTCCCTCAGTAGGCAATCCAATTCGCCTTCTATCTTTTCCCGCATCACGTACGGCACCGCTCTGGCCTTGTGGTGTACTGGTCTGGTGTCCGGGTTTATGTGAATCACTACCTTGGCCCCCATGAAAGTGCCGATGCCGGGTTGAAATAATGAGTCAAATTTGTCCAGGACCTGTGAGCATGATACTCGCTCCACAGAGGAAATTGCATTGACATCGTCCCATTTCCAGTTCATGACAGCAAGTCAACTCCTCCCCAGTAGTGCGGGACCGTCCCCCGGGACAATCCAGAGTGGCAACCTGTTCTCTGAATCTTTGTGGGTCACGACTCACGTGGCGCTGCCTAGCACCGGAATGATCTCCTTTGTATATGTCCTGGCCTTGGACACCCACAAACTTTCGAACTGTTTGATACTCATCAGGGATTGGCTGGCCCCGGTGTCTAGCTCCATTAATACTGGGATGCCATTGAGGAGCACTTTCATCATTATCGGTGGTGTCCTGGTGTATGAACTGTATATGGGCTCCACATGAACTCGCTGAACTTCAGCTTCCAGCGATTTCCCTCAGTATTCATTTGGCCTCGTAGGGCTTACATCGGGCCCGTCCTCCTCGTACATCAACCTGGCTGCAGGCTTCCTGCACATACGCGCCAAGTGACCGCTGACGTTGCAGTTTCTGCAGGTATATTGCTGATACCTGCAAGCTCTGGCTGGGTGTTTGCCTCCACACCTCCAGCATGAGCTAGAGCCCCATTGTTGGAAACAAAAGGTCCATTACCAGTCGATCGTCTCTGACTGTATCTGTAACTGTCCTTAAGCGCACCATTAACAGGTGTTGATGGCCCCATTACTGGCCGCATTGTCCATTGCGATGGCATGAATCGCCGTTCAGCTAGCCATTGTCTCTGTTCAATTCCCCCTTTGGGTTCGACTACATGCTGGGGCATGTCCGATTGCCCCTGTCTGCCTGGAGAACTGTGTGCCGTGTTAACAATGTTGACTCCCTGGTGGTTTGCCGCATTTGAGCCAAGATTTTTGTCATAAATCATTTGATCTCTTCCTCCCCTGAGATAAATGTCTGGGCTATCAGAGCCGCCGCTTCCAAGGTCAAGTCTTTGGTCTCAATCAGTTTCCTGAAAACCCCAACGTGCCCGATGCCCTCAATAAAATAGTCTCGCAGCATCTCCGCTCTGCATGTATCTGGGAACTTACATAGTCTCGCCAGTCACCAGAGATCTGCCACGAAGTCTGGAACGCTTTGCCCTTCTCGCCGCCGGTGTGTGTAAAACCGGTGTCTCGCCATGTGCATGCTGCTTACCGGTTTAAAGTGTTCCCCGATCAACTTACTGAGCTCTTCGAACGTCTTGTCCGCCGGCTTCTCTGGCGCGAGAAGGTCCTTCATCAGGGAGTAGGTCCTGGATCCACAAACCGTCAGGAGATGAGTCCTGCGTTTGTCGGCCGAATCCTGTCCCAGCCATTCCTTAGTGACAAAACTTTGCTGTAGTCTCTCAATAAAGTCGTCCCAATATCCTCAACACAGTACCTCTCTTCTGTGCTGCTAGTGGCCATGCTCGCATGGTTTAAATCCCAGTTTCTCGTCGCCAATGATAAGTCCTTACGATACAGTATAAATGCACACGAGGCCCATACTAGAGAGAAGGTCACTTATTACCAAGACCTCAAGTGATGAAGGTGGGTGGAGCTTCCCCTTTTATACCTGAAAGTCCAGGTTAGGAGTGCCTCCCACAAGTTCACCCCCTTTTGGTCAATGTTCTCAAGGTGTACAACTTAGGTCAGCTTATACATGGGTTACAATGATAGTTGAATACATGACACCCGCAGCATGTGACCTGCCACCACCTCAGTAAAACCCCAGCACTGCACGAGGTAAAAAAAGCATGTTGGCCTTCATAGCGAGGGGATTTGAGTATAGGAGCAGGGAGCGCTTACTGCAGTTGTACAGGGCCTTGGTGAGGCCTCACCTGGAATATTGTGTTCAGTTTTGGTCTCCTAATCTGAGTAAGGACAATTCTTGATATTGGGGGAGTGCAGCGAAGGTTCACCAGACTGATTCCCAGGATGGCTGGACTGACATATGAAGATAGACTGGATCGACTAGCCTTATATTCACTGGAGTTTAGAAGAATGAGAGGGGTTCTCATAGAAACATATAAAATTCTGACGGGTTTAGACAGGTTAGATGCAGGAAGAATGTTCCCAATGTTGGGGAAGTCCAGAACCAGGGGTCACAGTTTAAGGATAAGGGGTAAGTCATTTAGGACCGAGATGAGGAGAAACTTCTTCACCCAGAGAGTGGTGAACCTGTGGAATTCTCTACCTCAGAGAGTTGTTGAGGCCAGTTTGTTAGATATATTCAAGAGGGAGTTAGTTGTGGCCCTTACGGCTAAAGGGATCAAGGGGTATGGAGAGAAAGCAGGAATGGGGTACTGAGGTTAAATGATCAGCCATGATCATATTGAATGGCGGTGCAGGCTCGAAGGGCCGAATGGCCTACTCCTGCACCTATTTTCTATGTTTCTATGTTTCTATAAGACAGCTGAAGAACAACAAGGCTACGGGAGCAGATGGAATCCCTGCTGAGGCACTGAAGGATGGCGGAGAGGCACTGTTGGCGCGAATACATAACCTCATCTCTCTCATCTGGAGGGAGGAGAGCATGCCGGGAGATCTCAGAGATGCAGTGATCGTGACCATCTTTAAAACAGGGGACAAGTCCGACTGCGGCAACTACAGAGGGATCTCCCCTGCTATCAACCACTGGGAAAGTCCTCCTCAATCGTCTTCTCCCTGTGGCCGAGGAGCTCCTCCCGGAGTCACAGTGCGGAGACACGAGACTCCCAAAGCAAGCGCTCTACTCGGAACTCCTTCATGGCAAACGAGCCCCAGGTGGGCAGAGGAAACGTTACAAGGGACACCCTCAAAGCCTCCCTGATAAAGTGCAACATCCCCACCGACACCTGGGAGTCCCTGGCCAAAGACCGCCCGAAGTGGAGGAAGTGCATCCGGGAGGGCGCTGAGCACCTCGAGTCTCGTCACCGAGAGCATGCAGAAACCAAGCGCAGGCAGCGGAAGGAGCGTGCGGCAAACCAGTCCCACCCTCCCCTTCCCTCAACCACTGTCTGTCCCACCTGTGACAGGGACTGTGGTTCTCGTATTGAACTATTCAGCCACCTAAGGACTCATTTTAAGAGTGGAAGCAAGTCTTCCTCGATCCCGAGGGACTGCCTATGATCATGTTTGTTGTGAGAATATCAGTCTGACTATGACTCTGGCTACAGCGCTAATCACCATGGCAATGTCCGTCAACTCATCGCAAATAATCAACAAAATTTAGCGTAATATTATAATCAGAAAATCCTTAGCTCACCCTCCCTAACTCCCCATTCCAGGGACTTGAGCACACAAAATCTAGGCTGACACTCCAGTGCGGTGCTGAGGGAGTGCTGCACTGTCGGAGCACAGTACTGAGGGAGTGAGTGCCACACTGTCGGAGGGGCAGTACTGAGGGAGTGCCGCACTGTCGGAGGGGCAATACTGAGGGAACATTGCACTGTCGGAGGGGCAGAACTGAGGGAGTGCTGCACTATCGGAGGGGCAGCAGTGAGGGAGTGCCGCACTGTCGGAGGGGCAGTACTGAGGGAGTGCCGCACTGTCGGAGGGGCAGTACTGAGGGAGTGCCGCACTGTCGGAGGGGCAGTACTGAGGGAGTGCCGCACTGTCGGAGGGGCAGTACTGAGGGAGTGCTGCACTTTCGGAGGGGCAGCAGTGAGGGAGTGCCGCACTGTCGGAGGGGCAGTACTGAGGGAGTGCCGCACTGTCGGAGGGGCAGTACTGAGGGAGTGCCGCACTGTCGGAGGGGCAGTACTGAGGGAGTGCCGCACTGTCGGAGGGGCAGTACTGAGGGAGTGCCGCACTGTCGGAGGGGCAGTACTGAGGGAGTGCTGCACTATCGGAGGGGCAGCAGTGAGGGAGTGCCGCACTGTCGGAGGGGCAGTACTGAGGGAGTGCCGCACTGTCGGAGGGGCAGTACTGAGGGAGTGCCGCACTGTCGGAGGGGCAGTACTGAGGGAGTGCCGCACTGTCGGAGGGGCAGATCTGAGGGAGTGCCGCACCGTCGGAGGGGCAGTACTGAGGGAGTGCCGCACTGTCGGAGGGGCAGTAGTGAGGGAGAGCTGCACCGTCGGAGGGGCAGTAGTGAGGGAGTGCTGCACTGTCGGAGGGGCAGTACTGAGGGAGTGCCGCACTGTCGGAGGGGCAGTACTGAGGGAGTGCCGCACTGTCGGAGGGGCAGTACTGAGGGAGTGCCGCACCGTCGGAGGGGCAGTACTGAGGGAGTGCCGCACTGTCGGAGGGGCAGTACTGAGGGAGTGCTGCACTTTCAGAGGGGCAGTACTGAGGGAGCGCTGCACAGTTGGAGGGGCAGTACTGAGGGGGTGCCGTACTGTCGGAGGTGCAGTACTGAGGGAGCCCCGCACTGTCGGAAAGGCAGTACTGAGGGAGTGCCGCACTGTCGGAGGGGCAATACTGAGGGAGCCCCGCACTGTCGGAAGGGCAGTACTGAGGGAGCCCCGCACTGTCGGAAGGGCAGTACTGAGGGAGCGCTGCACTGTCGGAGGGGCAGTACTGAGGGAGTGCCACACTGTCAGAGGTGCAGTACTGAGGGAGCGCTGCACTGTCAGAGGTGCAGTACTGAGGGAGCACCGCACTGTCAGAGGGGCAGTACTGAGGGAGTGCCGCACTGTCGGAGGTGTCGACTGTCAGAGGAGTCATTAAACTGAGATTCCGTCTGCTCTCTCAGGTGGACGTAAAAGATGTCACGGTACTATTTTAAGGAAGAGCAGGGGAGTTCTCCCCAGTTTCCTGGGGCCAATGTTTATCCCTCAACCTACATCACTAAAACAGATTATCTGGTCATTCTCACATTGCTGTTTGTGGGAGCTTGCTGTGCGCAAATTGTCTGCCGCGTTTCCCACATTACAACAGTGACTACACTTCAAAAAGTACTTCATTGGCTGTAAAGCGCTTTGGGATGTCCGGCAGTCGTGAAAGGCGCCATAGAAATGCAAGTCTTTCTGTCTAACATTCTTGGTTCAGCCGATCGGACACAAGGTGTTCTTGTGCTGCATGGATGGGTTTAAAAGGAGCATCTTAAAGGAGAAGGACGAGGAAGGGAGGCGGGGAGGTTTAGGGAGGGAATTCCAGGTGAACGCAGGCAGAGATTTGATGAGTTATTTTTCACCAATAGCTGTTCCGTAGAATGTTCGGCCAGACACAAGCGGGAAACAGAATCCATTACAGCTTTTAACAGAGAAGTGGATCAATATTGGAAATACCTGGGACTTGCCGACTCAGGAATGATACCACAGAGCAAAACGCTCGCTCAACGTTTGAAGTGCAGTCATTGTTGTAATGTAGGAAACGCGGGGGCCAATTTGTGCACAGCAAGCTCCCACCAACAGCAACGTAATAAATGACCAGCTCGTCTTTTTTTTTCAGTGATTTTGGTTGCAGGATAAATATTCGGCCTCCGACTGCCGGGGAGAACATGTCTGATTCGAAATAGTGCCTTGGGATCTTTTATGTTCAGGCAGTACTCCCTCAGTACTGCCACTCCGAGATTGCAGCGCTCCCTCAGTACTGACCCTCCGACAGTGCAGCGCTCCCTCAGTACTGCCCCTCCGACAGTGCAGCACTCCCTCAGTACTGCCTTGCCGAGAGTGCAGCGCTCCCTCAGTACGATCCCTACGACATTGCAACGCTCCCTCATACTGCCCCTCCGACAGTGCAGCGCTCCCTCAGTACTGACCCTCCGAGATTGCAGCGCTCACTCAGTACTGACCCTCCGACAGTAGTGAGGGAGCGCTGCACTGTCGGAGTGACAGAACTGAGGGATTGCCGCACTGTCGGAGGGGCAGTAGTGAGGGAGTGCTGCACTGTCGGAGGGGCAGTAGTGAGGGAGTGCCGCACTGTCGGAGGGGCAGTAGTGAGGGAGTGCCGCACTGTCGGAGGGGCAGTACTGAGGGAACCCGCACTGTCGGAGGGGCAGTACTGAGGGAGTGCTGCACTGTCGGAGGGGCAGTACTGAGGGAGTGCCGCACTGTCGGAGGGGCAATACTGAGGGAGCTCCGCACTGTCGGAAGGGCAGTACTGAGGGAGTGCCGCACTGTCGGAGGGGCAGTACTCGGGGAGTGCCGCACTGTCGGAGGGGCAGTACTGAGGGAGTCCTGCACTGTCGGAGGGACAGTACTGAGAGAGTGCTGCACTGTCGGAGGGGCAGTACTGAGGGAGTGCTGCACTGTCGGTGGGACAGTACTGAGATAGCGCCTCACTGTCGGAGGGGCAGTACTGAGGGAGAGCCGCACTGTCGAAGGGGCAGTACTGAGGGAGCACCGCACTGTCGGAGGGGCAGTACTGAGGGAGAGCCGCACTGTCGGAGGGGCAGTACTGAGGGTGTCCCGCACTGTCGGAGGGGCAGTACTGAGGGATCACCGCACTGTCGGAGGGGCAGTACTGAGGGAGCGCCGCACTGTCGGAGTGGCAGTACTGATGGAGTGCTGCACTATCGGAGGGGCAGTACTGATGGAGTGCCGCACTGTCGGAGGGGCAGTACTGAGGGAGCACCGCACTGTCGGAGGGGCAGTACTGAGGGAGTGTCGCACTTTCAGAGGGGCAGTACTGAGGGAGCGCTGCACTGTTGGAGGGGCAGTACTGAGGGGGTGCCGTACTGTCGGAGGTGCAGTACTGAGGGAGCCCCGCACTGTCGGAAGGGCAGTACTGAGGGAGTGCCGCACTGTCGGAGGGGCAATACTGAGGGAGCCCCGCACTGTCGGAAGGGCAGTACTGAGGGAGCCCCGCACTGTCGGAAGGGCAGTACTGAGGGAGCGCTGCACTGTCGGAGGGGCAGTACTGAGGGAGTGCCACACTGTCAGAAGTGCAGTACTGAGGGAGCGCTGCACTGTCGGAGTGACAGAACTGAGGGATTGCCGCACTGTCGGAGGGGCAGTAGTGAGGGAGTGCCGCACTGTCGGAGGGGCAGTAGTGAGGGAGTGCCGCACTGTCGGAGGGGCAGTAGTGAGGGAGTGCCGCACTTTCGGAGGGGCAATACTGAGGGAGCTCCGCACTGTCGGAAGGGCAGTACTGAGGGAGTGCCGCACTGTCGGAGGGGCAGTACTCGGGGAGTGCCGCACTGTCGGAGGGGCAGTACTGAGGGAGTCCTGCACTGTCGGAGGGACAGTACTGAGAGAGTGCTGCACTGTCGGAGGGGCAGTACTGAGGGAGTGCTGCACTGTCGGTGGGACAGTACTGAGATAGCGCCTCACTGTCGGAGGGGCAGTACTGAGGGAGAGCCGCACTGTCGAAGGGGCAGTACTGAGGGAGCACCGCACTGTCGGAGGGGCAGTACTGAGGGAGAGCCGCACTGTCGGAGGGGCAGTACTGAGGGTGTCCCGCACTGTCGGAGGGGCAGTACTGAGGGATCACCGCACTGTCGGAGGGGCAGTACTGAGGGAGCGCCGCACTGTCGGAGGGGCAGTACTGATGGAGTGCTGCACTATCGGAGGGGCAGTACTGATGGAGTGCCGCACTGTCGGAGGGGCAGTACTGAGGGAGCACCGCACTGTCGGAGGGGCAGTACTGAGGGAGTGTCGCACTTTCAGAGGGGCAGTACTGAGGGAGCGCTGCACTGTTGGAGGGGCAGTACTGAGGGGGTGCCGTACTGTCGGAGGTGCAGTACTGAGGGTGCCCCGCACTGTCGGAAGGGCAGTACTGAGGGAGTGCCGCACTGTCGGAGGGGCAATACTGAGGGAGCCCCGCACTGTCGGAAGGGCAGTACAGAGGGAGCCCCGCACTGTCGGAAGGGCAGTACTGAGGGAGCGCTGCACTGTCGGAGGGGCAGTACTGAGGGAGTGCCACACTGTCAGAAGTGCAGTACTGAGGGAGAGCTGCACTGTCGGAGTGACAGAACTGAGGGATTGCCGCACTGTCGGAGGGGCAGTAGTGAGGGAGTGCCGCACTGTCGGAGGGGCAGTAGTGAGGGAGTGCCGCACTGTCGGAGGGGCAGTAGTGAGGGAGTGCCGCACTGTCGGAGGGGCAGTACTGAGGGAACCCGCACTGTCGGAGGGGCAGTACTGAGGGAGTGCTGCACTGTCGGAGGGGCAGTACTGAGGGAGTGCCGCACTGTCGGAGGGGCAATACTGAGGGAGCCCCGCACTGTCGGAAGGGCAGTACTGAGGGAGCGCTGCACTGTCGGAGGGGCAGTACTGAGGGAGTGCTGCACTGTTGGAGGGGCAGTACTGAGGGGGTGCCGTACTGTCGGAGGTGCAGTACTGAGGGAGCCCCGCACTGTCGGAAGGGCAGTACTGAGGGAGTGCCGCACTGTCGGAGGGGCAATACTGAGGGAGCCCCGCACTGTCGGAAGGGCAGTACTGAGGGAGCCCCGCACTGTCGGAAGGGCAGTACTGAGGGAGCGCCTCACTGTCGGAGGGGCAGTACTGAGGGAGAGCCGCACTGTCGAAGGGGCAGTACTGAGGGAGCACCGCACTGTCGGAGGGGCAGTACTGAGGGAGAGCCGCACTGTCGGAGGGGCAGTACTGAGGGTGTCCCGCACTGTCGGAGGGGCAGTACTGAGGGATCACCGCACTCTCGGAGGGGCAGTACTGAGGGAGCGCCGCACTGTTGGAGGGGCAGTACTGATGGAGTGCTGCACTATCGGAGGGGCCATACTGATGGAGTGCCGCACTGTCGGAGGGGCAGTACTGAGGGAGCACCGCACTGTCGGAGGGGCAGTACTGAGGGAGTGTCGCACTTTCAGAGGGGCAGTACTGAGGGAGCGCTGCACTGTTGGAGGGGCAGTACTGAGGGGGTGCCGTACTGTCGGAGGTGCAGTACTGAGGGAGCCCCGCACTGTCGGAAGGGCAGTACTGAGGGAGTGCCGCACTGTCGGAGGGGCAGTACTGAGGGAGTGTCGCACTGTCGGAGGGGCAGTACTGAGGGAGCCCCGCACTGTCGGAAGGGCAGTACTGAGGGAGCGCTGCACTGTCGGAGGGGCAGTACTGAGGGAGTGCCACACTGTCACAGGTGCAGTACTGAGGGAGCGCTGCACTGTCAGAGGTGCAGTACTGAGGGAGCACCGCACTGTCAGAGGGGCAGTACTGAGGGAGTGACGCACTGTTGGAGGGCAGTACTGAGGGAGCGCTGCACTGTCGGAGCGGCAGTACTGAGGGAGTGCCGCACTGTCGGAGGGGCAGTACTGAGGGAGTGCTGCACTGTCGGAGGTGCAGTACTGAGGGAGCGCTGCACTGTTGCAGTGGCAGTACTGACGGAGCACCGCACTGTCAGAGAGGCAGCACTGAGGGAGTGACGCACTCTTGCAAGGGCAGTACTGAGGGAGCGCTGCACTCTCGGCGAGGCAGTACTGAGGGAGTGTCACTCTGTCGGAGGGTCAGTGCTGAGGGAGCGCTGCACTGTCGGAAAGGCAAGACTGAGGGAGCACCGCACTGTCTGAGGGGCAGTACTGAGGGAGTGACGCCCTGCCTGAGGGGTAGTACTGAGGGAGCACCGCACTGTCGGAGGGGCAGTACTGAGGGAGTGCCGCACTGTCGGAGGGGCAGTACTGAGGGAGTGCCGCACTGTCGGAGGGGCAGTACTGAGGGAGCGCTGCACTGTCGGAGGGGCAGTACTGAGGGAGCGGCGCACTGTCGGAGGGGCAGTACTGAGGGAGCACCGCACTGTCGGAGGAGCAGTACTGAGGGAGTGCTGCACTGTCGGAGGGGCAGTACTGAGGGAGTGTCGCACTTTCAGAGGGGCAGTACTGAGGGAGCGCTGCACTGTTGGAGGGGCAGTACTGAGGGGGTGCCGTACTGTCGGAGGTGCAGTACTGAGGGAGCCCCGCACTGTCGGAAGGGCAGTACTGAGGGAGTGCCGCACTGTCGGAGGGGCAATACTGAGGGAGCCCCGCACTGTCGGAAGGGCTGTACTGAGGGAGCCCCGCACTGTCGGAAGGGCAGTACTGAGGGAGCGCTGCACTGTCGGAGGGGCAGTACTGAGGGAGTGCCACACTGTCAGAGGTGCAGTACTGAGGGAGCGCTGCACTGTCAGAGGTGCAGTACTGAGGGAGCACCGCACTGTCAGAGGGGCAGTACTGAGGGAGTGCCGCACTGTCGGAGGGGCAGTACTGAGGGAGTGCCGCACTGTCAGAGGGGCAGTAGTGAGGGAGTGCCGCACTGTCGGAGGGGCAGTACTGAGGGAGTGCCGCACTGTCGGAGGGGCAGTAGTGAGGGAGTGCCGCACTGTCGGAGGGGCAGTACTGAGGGAGTGCCGCACTGTCGGAGGGGCAGTACTGAGGGAGTGCCGCACTGTCGGAGGGGCAGTACTGAGGGAGTGCCGCACTGTCGGAGGGGCAGTACTGAGGGAGTGCCGCACTGTCGGAGGGGCAGTACTGAGGGAGTGCCGCACCGTCGGAGGGGCAGTACTGAGGGAGTGCCGCACTGTCGGAGGGGCAGTAGTGAGGGAGAGCTGCACCGTCAGAGGGGCAGTACTGAGGGAGTGCCGCACTGTCAGAGGGGCAGTAGTGAGGGAGTGCCGCACTGTCAGAGGTGTCGACTGTCAGAGGAGACGTTAAACTGAGATTCCGTCTGCTCTCTCAGGTGGACGTAAAAGATGTCACGGTACTATTTTAAGGAAGAGCAGGGGAGTTCTCCCCAGTTTCCTGGGGCCAATGTTTATCCCTCAACCTACATCACTAAAACAGATTATCTGGTCATTCTCACATTGCTGTTTGTGGGAGCTTGCTGTGCGCAAATTGTCTGCCGCGTTTCCCACATTACAACAGTGACTACACTTCAAAAAGTACTTCATTGGCTGTAAAGCGCTTTGGGATGTCCGGCAGTCGTGAAAGGCGCCATAGAAATGCAAGTCTTTCTGTCTAACATTCTTGGTTCAGCCGATCGGACACAAGGTGTTCTTGTGCTGCATGGATGGGTTTAAAAGGAGCATCTTAAAGGAGAAGGACGAGGAAGAGAGGCGGGGAGGTTTAAGGAGGGAATTCCAGGTGAACGCAGGCAGAGATTTGATGAGTTATTTTTCACCAATAGCTGTTCCGTAGAATGTTCGGCCAGACACAAGCGGGAAACAGAATCCATTACAGCTTTTAACAGAGAAGTGGATCAATATTTGAAATCCCTGGGACTTGCCGACTCAGGAATGATACCACAGAGCAAAACGCTCGCTCAACGTTTGAAGTGTAGTCATTGTTGTAATGTAGGAAACGCGGGGGCCAATTTGTGCACAGCAAGCTCCCACCAACAGCAACGTAATAAATGACCAGCTCGTCTTTTTTTTTCAGTGATTTTGGTTGCAGGATAAATATTCGGCCTCCGACTGCCGGGGAGAACATGTCTGATTCGAAATAGTGCCTTGGGATCTTTTATGTTCAGGCAGTACTCCCTCAGTACTGCCACTCCGACAGTGCAGCGCTCCCTCAGTACTGACCCTCCGACAGTGCAGCACTCCCTCAGTACTGCCTTGCCGAGAGTGCAGCGCTCCCTCAGTACTGCCACTCCGACAGTGCGGCACTCCCTCAGTACTGACCCTCCGACAGTGCAACGCTCCCTCAGTACTGACCCTCCGACAGTGCGGCACTCCCTCAGTACTGCCCCTCCGACAGTGCGGCACTCCCTCACTACTGCCCCTCCGACAGTGCGGCACTCCCTCAGTACTGACCCTCCGACAGTGCAGCGCTCCCTCAGTACTGACCCTCCGAGATTGCAGCGCTCACTCAGTACTGACCCTCCGACAGTAGTGAGGGAGCGCTGCACTGTCGGAGTGACAGAACTGAGGGATTGCCGCACTGTCGGAGGGACAGTACTGAGGGAGTGCCGCACTGTCGGAGGGGCAGTACTGAGGGAGCGCCGCACTGTCGGAAGGGTAGTACTGAGAGAGTGCTGCACTGTTGAAGGGGCAGTGATGAGGGAGTGCCGCAATGTCGGAGGGGCAGTAGTGAGGGAGTGCCGCACTGTCGGAGGGGCAGTACTGAGGGAGTGCCGCACTGTCGGAGGGGCAGTAGTGAGGGAGTGCCGCACTGTCGGAGGGGCAGTACTGAGGGAGTGCCGCACTGTCAGAGGGGCAGTACTGAGGGAGTGCCGCACTGTCAGAGGGGCAGTAGTGAGGGAGTGCCGCACTGTCGGAGGGGCAGTACTGAGGAAGTGCCGCACTGTCGGAGGGGTAGTACTGAGGGAGTGCCGCACTGTCAGAGGGGCAGTAGTGGGGGAGCGCTGCACTGTCGGAGAGGCAGTACTGAGGGAGTGCTTCACTGTCGGAGGGGTAGTACTGAGGGAGTGCCGCACTGTTGGAGGGGCAGTACTGAGGGAGTGCCGCACTGTCGGAGGGGCAGTACTGAGGGAGTGCCGCACTGTTGGAGGGGCAGTACTGAGGGAGAGCTGCACTGTCAGAGGTGTCGACTGTCGGAGGAGACGTTAAACTGAGATTCCGTCTGCTCTCTCAGGTGGACGTTAAAGATGTCACGGTACTATTTTAAGGAAGAGCAGGGGAGTTCTCCCCAGTTTCCTGGGGCCAATGTTTATCCCTCAACCTACATCACTAAAACAGATTATCTGGTCATTCTCACATTGCTGTTTGTGGGAGCTTGCTGTGCGCAAATTGTCTGCCGCGTTTCCCACATTACAACAGTGACTACACTTCAAAAAGTACTTCATTGGCTGTAAAGCGCTTTGGGATGTCCGGTAGTCGTGAAAGGCGCCATAGAAATGCAAGTCTTTCTGTCTAACATTCTTGGTTCAGCCGATCGGACACAAGGTGTTCTTGTGCTGCATGGATGGGTTTAAAAGGAGCATCTTAAAGGAGAAGGACGAGGAAGAGAGGCGGGGAGGTTTAGGGAGGGAATTCCAGGTGAACGCAGGCAGAGATTTGATGAGTTATTTTTCACCAATAGCTGTTCCGTAGAATGTTCGGCCAGACACAAGCGGGAAACAGAATCCATTACAGCTTTTAACAGAGAAGTGGATCAATATTGGAAATACCTGGGACTTGCCGACTCAGGAATGATACCACAGAGCAAAACGCTCGCTCAACGTTTGAAGTGTAGTCATTGTTGTAATGTAGGAAACGCGGGGGCCAATTTGTGCACAGCAAGCTCCCACCAACAGCAACGTAATAAATGACCAGCTCGTCTTTTTTTTTCAGTGATTTTGGTTGTAGGATAAATATTCGGCCTCCGACTGCCGGGGAGAACATGTCTGATTCGAAATAGTGCCTTGGGATCTTTTATGTTCAGGCAGTACTCCCTCAGTACTGCCACTCCGACAGTGCAGCGCTCCCTCAGTACTGACCCTCCGACAGTGCAGCACTCCCTCAGTACTGACCCTCCGAGATTGCAGCGCTCCCTCAGTACTGCCCCTCCGACAGTGCAGTGCTCCCTCAGTACTGCCTTGCCGAGAGTGCAGCGCTCCCTCAGTACTGACCCTCCGAGATTGCAGCGCTCACTCAGTACTGACCCTCCGACAGTGCAGCGCTCCCTCAGTACTGCCACTCCGACAGTGCAACGCTCCCTCAGTACTGACCCTCCGACAGTGCAGCGCTCCCTCAGTACTGACCCTCCGAGATTGCAGCGCTCACTCAGTACTGACCCTCCGACAGTAGTGAGGGAGCGCTGCACTGTCGGAGTGACAGAACTGAGGGATTGCCGCACTGTCGGAGGGACAGTACTGAGGGAGTGCCGCACTGTCGGAGGGGCAGTACTGAGGGAGCGCCGCACTGTCGGAGGGGCAATACTGAGGGAACCCGCACTGTCGGAGGGGCAATACTGAGGGAACCCGCACTGTCGGAGGGGCAGTACCGAGGGAGCGCTGCACTGTCGGAGGGGCAGTACTGAGTGAGCGCAGCACTGTCGGAGGGGCAGAACTGAGGGAGTGCCGCACTGTCGGAGGGGCAATACTGAGGGAGCACCGCACTGTCGGAGGGGCAGTACTGAGGGAGTGCCGCACTATCGGAGGGGCAATACTGAGGGAGCGCTGCACTTTCGGAGGGGCTGTACTGAGGGAGTGCCATACTGTCGGAGGGGCAGTACTGAGTGAGCGCCGCACTGTCGGAGGGGCAGTACTGAGGGAGTGCCGCACTGTCGGAGGGGCAGTACTGAGGGTGTGCCGCACTGTCGGAGGGGCAATACTGAGGGAGCGCTACACTTTCGGAGGGGCAGTACTGAGGGAGTGCCGGACTGTCGCAGGGACAGTACTGAGAGAGCGACGTACTGTCGGAGGGCAGTACTGAGGGAGTGCCGCACTGTCGGAGGGGCAGTACGGAGTGAGTGCCGCACTGTCGGAGGGGCAGTACTGAGGGTGTGCCGCACTGTCGGAGGGGCAGTACTGAGGGAGTGCCGCACTGTCGGAGGGGCAGTACGGAGTGAGTGCCGCACTGTCGGAGGGGCAGTACTGAGGGTGTGCCGCACTGTCGGAGGGGCAATACTGAGGGAGCGCTGCACTTTCGGAGGGGCAGTACTGAGGGAGTGCTGGACTGTCGCAGGGACAGTACTGAGAGAGCGACGTACTGTCGGAGGGCAGTACTGAGGGAGTCCCGCACCTTCGGAGGGGCAGTACTCGGGGAGTGCCGCACTGTCGGAGGGGCAGTTCTGAGGGTGTGCCGCACTGTCGGAGGGGCAGTACTGAGGGAGTGCCGCACTGTCGGAGGGGCAGTACTCGGGGAGTGCCGCACTGTCGGAGGGGCAGTACTGAGGGATCACCGCACTGTCGGAGGGGAAATACTGAGGGAGCGCTGCACTGTCGGAGGGGCAGTACTGAGGGAGTGCTGGACATTCGCAGGGACAGTACTGAGAGAGCGCCGCACTGTCGGAGGGGCAGTACTGAGGGAGCGCCGCACTGTCGGAGGGGCAGTACTGAGGGAGTGCTGCACTATCGGAGGGGCAGTACTGATGGAGTGCCGCACTGTCGGAGGGGCAGTACTGAGGGAGCACCGCACTGTCGGAGGGGCAGTACTGAGGGAGTGTCGCACTTTCAGAGGGGCAGTACTGAGGGAGCGCCGCACTGTTGGAGGGGCAGTACTGAGGGGGTGCCGTACTGTTGGAGGTGCAGTACTGAGGGAGCCCCGCACTGTCGGAAGGGCAGTACTGAGGGAGTGCCGCACTGTCGGAGGGGCAATACTTAGGGAGCCCCGCACTGTCGGAAGGGCAGTACTGAGGGAGCCCCGCACTGTCGGAAGGGCAGTACTGAGGGAGCGCTGCACTGTCGGAGGGGCAGTACTGAGGGAGTGCCACACTGTCAGAGGTGCAGTACTGAGGGAGCGCTGCACTGTCGGAGGGGCAGTACTGAGGATGTGCCGCACTGTCGGAGGGGCAGTACTGAGGGAGTGCTGCACTGTCGGAGGGGCAGTACTGAGGGAGCACCGCACTGTCAGAGGGGCAGTACTGAGGGAGTGATGCACTGTTGGAGGGCAGTACTGAGGGAGCACTGCACTGTCGGAGGGGCAGTACTGAGGGAACCCGAACTGTCGGAGGGGCAGTACTGCCCCTCCGACAGTGCGTCGCTCTCTCAGTACTGTCCCTGCGACAGTCCAGCACTCCCTCAGTACTGCCCCTCCGACAGTGCGGCTCTCCCTCAGTACTGCCCCTTCGACAGTGAGGCGCTATCTCAGTACTGTCCCTCCGACAGTGCAGCACTCTCTCAGTACTGTCCCTCCGACAGTGCAGGACTCCCTCAGTACTGCCCCTCCGAAGGTGCGGCACTCACTCCGTACTGCCCCTCCGACAGTGCGGCACTCCCTCAGTACTGCCCTTCGAACAGTGCGGCGCTCACTCAGTACTGCCCCTCCGACAGAATGGCACTCCCTCAGTACTGCCCTTCCGAAAGTGCAGCGCTCCCTCAGTATTGCCCCTCCGACAGTGCTGCGCTCACTCAGTACTGCCCTTCGAACAGTGCAGCGCTCCCTCAGTACTGCCCCTCCACCAGTGCGGTGCTCCCTGAGTACTGCCCCTCCGTCGGTGCGGCACTCCCTCAGTACTGCCCCTCCGACAGTGCGGCGCTCCCTCAATACTGCCCCTCCGACAGTGCGGTGCTCCCTCAGTACTGCCCCTCCGTCGGTGCGGCACTCCCTCAGTACTGCCCCTCCGACAGTGCGGCGCTCCCTCAATACTGCCCCTCTGACAGTGCGGCGCTCCCTCAGTACTGTCCCTCCGACAGTGCAGCACTCCCTCAGTTCTGCCCCTCCGACAGTGCGGCGCTCCCTCAGTACTGCCCCTCCGACAGTGCGGCACTCCCTCAGTACTGCCCCTCCAACAGTGCAGCGCTCCCTCAGTACTGCCCCTCCGACAATGCAGCGCTCCCTCAGTACTGCCCCTCCGACAGTGCGGCACTCCCTCAGTACTGCCCCTCCGACAGTGCAGCGCTCCCTCAGTACTGCCCCTCCGACAGTGCAGCGCTCCCTCAGTACTGCCCCTCAGACAGTGCGGCACTCCCTCAGTGTTGCCCCTCCGACAGTGCGGCACTTCCTCAGTACTGCCCCTCCGACAGTGCGGCACTCCCTCAGTGCTGCCCCTCCGACAGTGCGGCACTCCCTCAGTACTGCCCCTCCGACAGTGCGGTGCTCCCTCAGTACTACCCCTCAGGCAGGGCGTCACTCCCTCAGTACTGCCCCTCCGACAGTGCGGTGCTCCCTCAGTATTGCCCCTCCGACAGTGCAGCGCTCCCTCAGCACTGACCCTCCGACAGTGTGACACTCCCTCAGTACTGCCTCGCCGAGAGTGCAGCACTCCCTCAGTACTGCCCTCCAACAGTGCGTCACTCCCTCAGTGCTGCCCCTCTGACAGTGTGGTGCTCCGTCAGTACTGCCCCTGCAAAAGTGCGGCGCTCCCTCAGTACTGCCCCTCCGACAGTGCAGCACTCCCTCAGTACTGCCCCTCCGACAGTGCGGCACTCCCTCAGTACTGCCACTCCGACAGTGCAGCGCTCCCTCAGTACTGCCCCTCCGACAGTGCGGCACTCCCTCAGTTCTGTCACTCCGACAGTGCAGCGCTCCCTCACTACTGTCCCTCCTACAGTCCAGCGCTCCCTCAGTACTGCCTCTCCGACAGTGCAGCGCTCCCTCAGTAATGCCCCTCCACCAGTGCGGTGCTCCCTGAGTACTGTCCCTCCGTCGGTGCGGCACTCCCTCAGTACTGCCCCTCCGACAGTGCGGCGCTCCCTCAATACTGCCCCTCCGACAGTGCGGTACTCCCTCAGTACTGCCCCTCCGACAGTGCGGTGCTCCCTCAGTACTGCCCTCCAACAGTGCGTCACTCCCTCAGTGCTGCCCCTCTGACAGTGTGGTGCTCCGTCAGTACTGCCCCTGCAACAGTGCAGCGCTCCCTCAGTACTGCCCCTCCGACAGTGCAGCACTCCCTCAGTACTGCCCCTCCGACAGTGCGGCACTCCCTCAGTACTGCCGCTCCGACAGTGCAGCGCTCCCTCAGTACTGCCCCTCTGACAGTGCGACACTCCCTCAGTACTGCCCCGCTGACAGTGCGGTGCTCCCTCAGTACTGCCCCTCCGACAGTGCATCACTCCCTCAGTACTGCCTCTCCGACAGTGCGGCACTTCCTCAGTACTGTCCCTCCGATAGTGCAGCGCTCCCTCAGTACTGCCCCTCTGACAGTGTGGCACTCCCTCAGTACTGCCACTCCGACAGTGCAGCACTCCCTCAGTACTGCCCCTCCGACAGTGCAGCGCTCCCTCAGTACTGCCCTTCCGACAGTGCGGGGCTCCCTCAGTATTGCCCCTCCGACAGTGCGGCACTCCCTCAGTACTGCCCTTCCGACAGTGCGGGGCTCCCTCAGTACTGCACCTCCAACAGTACGGCACTCCCTCAGTACTGCCCCACCGACAGTGCAGCGCTCCCTCAGTACTGCCCCTCCGACAGTGCGGCTCTCCCTCAGTACTGCCCCTCCGACAGTGCGGTGCTCCCTCAGTACTGCCCCTTCGACAGTGCAGCTCTCCCTCAGTACTGCCCCTCCGACAGTGCAGCGCTCCCTCAGTACTGCCCCTCCGACAGTGCGGTGCTCCCTCAGTACTGCCCCTCCGACAGTGCAGCGCTCCCTCAGTACTGCCCCTCCGACAGTGCAGCGCTCCCTCAGTACTGCCCCTCCGACGGTGCGGCACTCCCTCAGTACTGCCCCTCCGACAGTGCGGCACTCCCTCAGTACTGCCCCCCTGAAAGTGCAGCGCTCCCTCAGTATTGCCCCTCCGACAGTGCGGCACTCCCTCAGTACTGCCCCTCCGACAGTGCGGCGCTCACTCAGTACTGCCCCTCCGACAGTATGGCACTCCCTCAGTACTGCCCTTCCGACAGTGCGGTGCTCCCTCATTATTGCCCCTCCGACAGTGCGGCACTGCCTCAATACTGCCTCTCCGACAGTGCGTCACTCCCTCAGTTATGCCCCTCCGACAGTGCGGCACTCCCTCAATACTGCCTCTCCGACAGTGCGTCACTCCCTCAGTTATGCCCCTCCGACAGTGCGGGGCTCCCTCAGTACTGCTCCTCCGACAGTGCGGCACCCCCTCAGTACTGCCCCTCCAACAGTGCAGCGCTCCCTCAATACTGCCCCTCCGACAATGCAGCGCTCCCTCAGTAATGCCCCTCCAACAGTGCGGTGATCCCTCAGTACTGCCCCTACGACAGTGCCGGACACCCTCAGTACTGCCCATCCGACAGTGCGGTGCTCCCTCAGTACTGCCCCTTCGACAGTGCGGTGCTCCCTCAGTACTGCCCCTCCGACAGTGAGGCACTATCTCAGTACTGTCCCTCCGACAGTGCAGCACTCTCTCAGTACTGTCCCTCCGACAGTGCGGCACTCCCTCAGTACTGTCCCTCCGACAGTGAGGCACTATCTCAGTACTGTCCCTCCGACAGTGCAGCACTCTCTCAGTACTGTCCCTCCGACAGTGCGGCACTCTCTCAGTACTGTCCCTCCGACAGTGCAGGACTCCCTCAGTACTGCCCCTTCGACAGTGCGGCTCTGCCTCAGTACTGCCCCTTCGACAGTGAGGCACTCTCTCAGTACTACCCCTCCGACAGTGCGGCACACCCTCAGAACTGCCCCTCCGACAGTGCTGTGCCCCCTCAGTACTGCCCCTCCGAAGGTGCGGCACTCACTCCGTACTGCCCCTCCGACAGTGCGGCACTCCCTCAGTACTGCCCTCCGACAGTGCGTCGCTCTCTCAGTACTGTCCCTGCGACAGTCCAGCACTCCCTCAGTACTGCCCCTCCGAAAGTGCAGCGCTCCCTCAGTATTGCCCCTCCGACAGTGCGGCACTCCCTCAGTACTGCCGCTCCGACAGTGCGGCGCTCACTCAGTACTGCCCCTCCGACAGTATGGCACTCCCTCAGTACTGCCCTTCCGACAGTGCGGTGCTCCCTCAGTATTGCCCCTCCGAAAGTGCGGCACTCCCTCAGTACTGCCCCTCCGACAGTGCAGAACTCCCTCAGTATTGCCCCTCCGACAGTGCAGCGCTCCCTCAGTACTGACCCTCCGACAGTGCAGCGCTCCCTCAGTACTGCCCTTCCGACAATGCGGCACTCCCTCAGTACTGCCCCTCCGACAGTGCGGGTTCCCTCAGTACCGCCCCTCCGACAGTGCGGCAATCCCTCAGTTCTGTCACTCCGACAGTGCAGCGCTCCCTCAGTACTGCCTCTCCGACAGTGCAGCGCTCCCTCAGTACTGCCCCTCAGACAGTGCGGCACACCCTCAGTACTGCCCCTCCGACAGTGCAGCGCTCACTCAGTACTGCCCCTCAGACAGTGCGGCACTCCCTCAGTGTTGCCCCTCCGACAGTGCGGCACTCCCTCAGTACTGCCCCTCCGACAGTGCAGCAATCCCTCAGTACTGCCCCTCCAACAGTGCAGCGCTCACTCAGTACTGCCCCTCCGACAGTGCTGCGCTCCCTCAGTACTGCCCCTCCGACAGTGCAGCAATCCCTCAGTACTGCCCCTCCGACAGTGCAGCGCTCACTCAGTACTGCCCCTCAGACAGTGCGGCACTCCCTCAGTGTTGCCCCTCCGACAGTACGGTGCTCCCTCAGTACTGCCCCTCCGACAGTGCGGCACTCCCTCAGTACTGCCCTTCCAACAGTGCGGGGCTCCCTCAGTACTGCACCTCCAACAGTGCGGCTCTCCCTCAGTACTGCCCCTCCGACAGTGCAGCGCTCCCTCAGTACTTCCCCTCCGACAGTGCAGCGCTCCCTCAGTACTGCCCCTCCGACAGTGCAGCGCTCCCTCAGTACTGCCCCTCCGACAGTGCGGTGCTCCCTCAGTACTGCCCCCCCGAAAGTGCAGCGCTCCCTCAGTATTGCCCCTCCGACAGTGCGGCACTCCCTCAGTACTGCCCCGCCGACAGTGCGGCGCTCACTCAGTACTGCCCCTCCGACAGTGCAGCTCCCTCAGTACTGCCCCTGCGACAGTCCAGCACTCCCTCAGTACTGTCCCTCCGACAGTGCGGCACTCCCTCAGTACTGCCCTCCGACAGTGCGTCGCTCTCTCAGTACTGTCCCTGCGACAGTCCAGCACTCCCTCAGTACTGCCCCTCCGAAAGTGCAGCGCTCCCTCAGTATTGCCCCTCCGACAGTGCGGCACTCCCTCAGTACTGCCGCTCCGACAGTGCGGCGCTCACTCAGTACTGCCCCTCCGACAGTATGGCACTCCCTCAGTACTGCCGCTCCGACAGTGCGGTGCTCACTCAGTACTGCCCCTCCGACAGTGCGGCACTCCCTCAGTACTGCCGCTCCGACAGTGCGGCGCTCACTCAGTATTGCCCCTCCGACAGTGCGGCACTCCCTCAGTACTGCCGCTCCGACAGTGCGGTGCTCACTCAGTACTGCCCCTCCGACAGTATGGCACTCCCTCAGTACTGCCCTTCCGACAGTGCGGTGCTCCCTCAGTATTGCCCCTCCGAAAGTGCGGCACTCCCTCAGTACTGCCCCTCCGACAGTGCAGAACTCCCTCAGTATTGCCCCTCCGACAGTGCAGCGCTCCCTCAGTACTGACCCTCCGACAGTGCAGCGCTCCCTCAGTACTGCCCTTCCGACAATGCGGCACTCCCTCAGTACTGCCCCTCCGACAGTGCGGGTTCCCTCAGTACCGCCCCTCCGACAGTGCGGCAATCCCTCAGTTCTGTCACTCCGACAGTGCAGCGCTCCCTCAGTACTGCCTCTCCGACAGTGCAGCACT
The DNA here is from genome assembly GCF_044704955.1 of Pristiophorus japonicus. Taxonomy (NCBI): domain Eukaryota; kingdom Metazoa; phylum Chordata; class Chondrichthyes; family Pristiophoridae; genus Pristiophorus; species Pristiophorus japonicus. Next base: position 3,059,019 of record NC_091980.1, on the reverse strand, counting down.
CCCTCAGTACTGCCCCTCCACCAGTGCGGTGCTCCCTGAGTCCTGCCCCTCCGACAGTGCGGCACTCCCTCAGTACTGCCCCTCCAACAGTGCAGCGCTCCCTCAGTACTGCCCCTCCGACAGTGCAGCGCTCCCTCAGTACTGCCCCTCCGACAGTGCAGCGCTCCCTCAGTACTGCCCCTCAGACAGTGCGGCACACCCTCAGTACTGCCCCTCCGACAGTGCAGCGCTCACTCAGTACTGCCCCTCAGACAGTGCGGCACTCCCTCAGTGTTGCCCCTCCGACAGTGCGGCACTCCCTCAGTACTGCCCCTCCGACAGTGCAGCAATCCCTCAGTACTGCCCCTCCGACAGTGCGGCACTTCCTCAGTACTGCCCCTCCGACAGTGCTGCGCTCCCTCAGTACTGCCCCTCCGACAGTGCAGCAATCCCTCAGTACTGCCCCTCCGACAGTGCAGCGCTCACTCAGTACTGCCCCTCAGACAGTGCGGCACTCCCTCAGTGTTGCCCCTCCGACAGTACGGTGCTCCCTCAGTACTGCCCCTCCGACAGTGCGGCACTCCCTCAGTACTGCCCTTCCAACAGTGCGGGGCTCCCTCAGTACTGCACCTCCAACAGTGCGGCTCTCCCTCAGTACTGCCCCTCCGACAGTGCAGCGCTCCCTCAGTACTTCCCCTCCGACAGTGCAGCGCTCCCTCAGTACTGCCCCTCCGACAGTGCAGCGCTCCCTCAGTACTGCCCCTCCGACAGTGCGGTGCTCCCTCAGTACTGCCCCCCCGAAAGTGCAGCGCTCCCTCAGTATTGCCCCTCCGACAGTGCGGCACTCCCTCAGTACTGCCCCGCCGACAGTGCGGCGCTCACTCAGTACTGCCCCTGCGACAGTCCAGCACTCCCTCAGTACTGTCCCTCCGACAGTGCGGCACTCCCTCAGTACTGCCCCTCCGACAGTGCGGCGCTCACTCAGTACTGCCCCTCCGACAGTATGGCACTCCCTCAGTACTGCCCTTCCGACAGTGCGGTGCTCCCTCAGTATTGCCCCTCCGACAGTGCGGCACTCCCTCAATACTGCCTCTCCGACAGTGCGTCACTCCCTCAGTTATGCCCCTCTGACAGTGCGGCACTCCCTCAATACTGCCTCTCCGACAGTGCGTCACTCCCTCAGTTATGCGCCTCTGACAGTGCGGCGCTCCCTCAGTACTGCTCCTCCGACAGTGCGGCACCCCCTCAGTACTGCCCCTCCAACAGTGCAGCGCTCCCTCAATACTGCCCCTCCGACAATGCAGCGCTCCCTCAGTAATGCCCCTCCGACAGTGCGGTGATCCCTCATTACTGCCCCTCCGACAGTGCCGGACACCCTCAATACTGCCCCTCCGACAATGCAGCGCTCCCTCAGTAATGCCCCTCCGACAGTGCGGTGATCCCTCAGTACTGCCCCTCCGACAGTGCCGGACACCCTCAGTACTGCCCCTCCGACAATGCGGTGCTCCCTCAGTACTGCCCCTTCGACAGTGCGGCTCTCCCTCAGTACTGCCCCTTCGACAGTGAGGCGCTATCTCAGTACTGCCCCTCCAACAGTGCAGCACTCTCTCAGTACTGTCCCTCCGACAGTGCAGCACTCTCTCAGTACTGTCCCTCCGACAGTGCGGCACTCCCTCAGTACTGCCCCTCCGACAGTGCGGCACACCCTCAGAACTGCCCCTCCGACAGTGCTGTGCCCCCTCAGTACTGCCCCTCCGAAGGTGCGGCACTCACTCCGTACTGCCCCTCCGACAGTGCAGCGCTCCCTCAGTACTGACCCTCCGACAGTGCGGCACTCCCTCAGTACTGTCCCTCCGACAGTGCATCGCTCCCTCAGTACTGCCCTTCCGACAGTGCGGCACTCCCTCAGTACTGCCCTTCCGACAGTGCGGCACTCCCTCAGTACTGCCCCTCCGACAGTGCGGGTTCCCTCAGTAACGCCCCTCCGACAGTGCGGCAATCCCTCAGTTCTGTCACTCCGACAGTGCAGCGCTCCCTCAGTACTGCCTCTCCGACAGTGCAGCACTCCCTCAGTACTGCCCCTCCGACAGTACGGCACTCCCGCAGTACTGCCCTTCGAACAGTGCAGAACTCTCTCAGTCCTGCCCCTCCGACAGTGCGTGTTCCCTCAGTACTGCCCCTCCGACAGTGCGGCGCTCCCTCAGTACTGCCCCTCCGACAGTGCAACACTCCCTCAGTACTGCCCCTCCGACAGTGCGGCACTCCCTCAGTACTGCCACTCCGACAGTGCAGCGCTCCCTCAGTACTGCCCCTCCGACAGTGCGGGTTCCCTCAGTACTGCCCCTCCGACAGTGCGGCACTCCCTCAGTTCTGTCACTCCGACAGTGCAGCGCTCCCTCACTACTGTCCCTCCTACAGTCCAGCGCTCCCTCAGTACTGCCTCTCCGACAGTGCAGCGCTCCCTCAGTAATGCCCCTCCACCAGTGCGGTGCTCCCTGAGTACTGCCCCTCCGTCGGTGCGGCACTCCCTCAGTACTGCCCCTCCGACAGTGCGGCGCTCCCTCAATACTGCCCCTCCGACAGTGCGGTACTCCCTCAGTACTGCCCCTCCGACAGTGCGGTGCTCCCTCAGTACTACCCCTCAGGCAGGGCGTCACTCCCTCAGTACTGCCCCTCCGACAGTGCGGTGCTCCCTCAGTATTGCCCCTCCGACAGTGCAGCGCTCCCTCAGCACTGACCCTCCGACAGAGTGACACTCCCTCAGTACTGCCTCGCCGAGAGTGCAGCGCTCCCTCAGTACTGCCCTCCAACAGTGCGTCACTCCCTCAGTGCTGCCCCTCTGACAGTGTGGTGCTCCGTCAGTACTGCCCCTGCAACAGTGCAGCGCTCCCTAAGTACTGCCCCTCCGACAGTGCAGCACTCCCTCAGTACTGCCCCTCTGACAGTGCGGCACTCCCTCAGTACTGCCGCTCCGACAGTGCAGCGCTCCCTCAGTACTGCCCTCCAACAGTGCGTCACTCCCTCAGTACTGCCCCGCTGACAGTGCGGTGCTCCCTCAGTACTGCCCCTCCGACAGTGCATCACTCCCTCAGTACTGCCTCTCCGACAGTGCGGCACTTCCTCAGTACTGTCCCTCCGATAGTGCAGCACTCCCTCAGTACTGCCCCTCTGACAGTGTGGCACTCCCTCAGTACTGCCACTCCGACAGTGCAGCACTCCCTCAGTACTGCCCCTCCGACAGTACGGCTCTCCCTCAGTACTGCACCTCCAACAGTACGGCACTCCCTCAGTACTGCCCCACCGACAGTGCAGCGCTCCCTCAGTACTGCCCCTCCGACAGTGCGGCACTCCCTCAGTACTGCCCCTCCGACAGTGCGGCACTCCCTCAGTACTGCCCCCCTGAAAGTGCAGCGCTCCCTCAGTATTGCCCCTCCGACAGTGCGGCACTCCCTCAGTACTGCCCCTCCGACAGTGCGGCGCTCACTCAGTACTGCCCCTCCGACAGTATGGCACTCCCTCAGTACTGCCCTTCCGACAGTGCGGTGCTCCCTCATTATTGCCCCTCCGACAGTGCGGCACTGCCTCAATACTGCCTCTCCGACAGTGCGTCACTCCCTCAGTTATGCCCCTCCGACAGTGCGGCACTCCCTCAATACTGCCTCTCCGACAGTGCGTCACTCCCTCAGTTATGCCCCTCCGACAGTGCGGGGCTCCCTCAGTACTGCTCCTCCGACAGTGCGGCACCCCCTCAGTACTGCCCCTCCAACAGTGCAGCGCTCCCTCAATACTGCCCCTCCGACAATGCAGCGCTCCCTCAGTAATGCCCCTCCGACAGTGCGGTGATCCCTCAGTACTGCCCCTCCGACAGTGCCGGACACCCTCAGTACTGCCCCTCCGACAGTGCGGTGCTCCCTCAGTACTGCCCCTTCGACAGTGCGGTGCTCCCTCAGTACTGCCCCTCCGACAGTGCGGCGCTCCCTCAGTACTGCCCCTCCGACAGTGCGGTGCTCCCTCAGTACTGCCCCTTCGACAGTGCGGCTCTGCCTCAGTACTGCCCCTTCGACAGTGAGGCACTATCTCAGTACTGTCCCTCCGACAGTGCAGGACTCCCTCAGTACTGCCCCTCCGACAGTGCGGTGCTCCCTCAGTACTGCCCCTTCGACAGTGCGGCTCTGCCTCAGTACTGCCCCTCCGAAGGTGCGGCACTCATTCCGTACTGCCCCTCCGACAGTGCGGCACTCCCTCAGTACTGCCCTCCGACAGTGCGTCGCTCTCTCAGTACTGTCCCTGCGACAGTCCAGCACTCCCTCAGTACTGCCCCTCCGAAAGTGCAGCGCTCCCTCAGTATTGCCCCTCCGACAGTGCGGCACTCCCTCAATACTGCCGCTCCGACAGTGCGGCGCTCACTCAGTACTGCCCCTCCGACAGTATGGCACTCCCTCAGTACTGCCCTTCCGACAGTGCGGTGCTCCCTCAGTATTGCCCCTCCGAAAGTGCGGCACTCCCTCAGTACTGCCCCTCCGACAGTGCAGCGCTCCCTCAGTACTGACCCTCCGACAGTGCAGCGCTCCCTCAGTACTGCCCTTCCGACAATGCGGCACTCCCTCAGTACTGCCCCTCCGACAGTGCGGGTTCCCTCAGTACCGCCCCTCCGACAGTGCGGCAATCCCTCAGTTCTGTCACTCCGACAGTGCAGCGCTCCCTCAGTACTGCCTCTCCGACAGTGCAGCACTCCCTCAGTACTGCCCCTCCACCAGTGCGGTGCTCCCTGAGTCCTGCCCCTCCGACAGTGCGGCACTCCCTCAGTACTGCCCCTCCAACAGTGCAGCGCTCCCTCAGTACTGCCCCTCCGACAATGCAGCGCTCCTTCAGTACTGCCCCTCCGACAGTGCAGCGCTCCCTCAGTACTGCCCCTCCGACAGTGCAGCGCTCCCTCAGTACTGCCCCTCAGACAGTGCGGCACACCCTCAGTACTGCCCCTCCGACAGTGCAGCGCTCACTCAGTACTGCCCCTCAGACAGTGCGGCACTCCCTCAGTGTTGCCCCTCCGACAGTGCGGCACTCCCTCAGTACTGCCCCTCCGACAGTGCAGCAATCCCTCAGTACTGCCCCTCCGACAGTGCGGCACTTCCTCAGTACTGCCCCTCCGACAGTGCTGCGCTCCCTCAGTACTGCCCCTCCGACAGTGCAGCAATCCCTCAGTACTGCCCCTCCGACAGTGCAGCGCTCACTCAGTACTGCCCCTCAGACAGTGCGGCACTCCCTCAGTGTTGCCCCTCCGACAGTACGGTGCTCCCTCAGTACTGCCCCTCCGACAGTGCGGCACTCCCTCAGTACTGCCCTTCCAACAGTGCGGGGCTCCCTCAGTACTGCACCTCCAACAGTGCGGCTCTCCCTCAGTACTGCCCCTCCGACAGTGCAGCGCTCCCTCAGTACTGCCCCTCCGACAGTGCGGTGCTCCCTCAGTACTTCCCCTCCGACAGTGCAGCCTTCCCTCAGTACTGCCCCTCCGACAGTGCGGCGCTCACTCAGTACTGCCCCTCCGACAGTGCAGCCTTCCCTCAGTACTTCCCCTCCGACAGTGCAGCCTTCCCTCAGTACTGCCCCCCCGAAAGTGCAGCGCTCCCTCAGTATTGCCCCTCCGACAGTGCGGCACTCCCTCAGTACTGCCCCTCCGACAGTGCGGCGCTCCCTCAGTACTGCCCCGCCGACAGTGCGGCGCTCCCTCAGTACTGCCCCTCCGACAGTGCGGCACTCCCTCAGTACTGCCCCTCCGACAGTGCGGCGCTCACTCAGTACTGCCCCTCCGACAGTGCGGCACTCCCTCAATACTGCCTGTCCGACAGTGCGTCACTCCCTCAGTAATGCCCCTCCGACAGTGCGGTGATCCCTCATTACTGCCCCTCCGACAGTGCCGGACACCCTCAGTACTGCCCCTCCGACAATGCGGTGCTCCCTCAGTACTGCCCCTTCGACAGTGAGGCGCTATCTCAGTACTGTCCCTCCGACAGTGCAGCACTCTCTCAGTACTGTCCCTCCGACAGTGCAGCACTCTCTCAGTACTGTCCCTCCGACAGTGCGGCACTCCCTCAGTACTGCCCCTCCGACAGTGCGGCACACCCTCAGAACTGCCCCTCCGACAGTGCTGTGCCCCCTCAGTACTGCCCCTCCGAAGGTGCGGCACTCACTCCGTACTGCCCCTCCGACAGTGCAGCGCTCCCTCAGTACTGACCCTCCGACAGTGCGGCACTCCCTCAGTACTGTCCCTCCGACAGTGCATCGCTCCCTCAGTACTGCCCTTCCGACAGTGCGGCACTCCCTCAGTACTGCCCTTCCGACAGTGCGGCACTCCCTCAGTACTGCCCCTCCGACAGTGCGGGTTCCCTCAGTGACGCCCCTCCGACAGTGCGGCAATCCCTCAGTTCTGTCACTCCGACAGTGCAGCGCTCCCTCAGTACTGCCTCTCCGACAGTGCAGCACTCCCTCAGTACTGCCCCTCCGACAGTACGGCACTCCCGCAGTACTGCCCTTCGAACAGTGCAGAACTCTCTCAGTCCTGCCGCTCCGACAGTGCGTGTTCCCTCAGTACTGCCCCTCCGACAGTGCGGCGCTCCCTCAGTACTGCCCCTCCGACAGTGCAGCACTCCCTGAGTACCGCCCCTCCGACAGTACAGCACTCCCGCAGTACTGCCCTTCGAACAGTGCAGAACTCTCTCAGTCCTGCCCCTCCGACAGTGCGTGTTCCCTCAGTACTGCCCCTCCGAAAGTGCAGCGCTCCCTCAGTACTGCCCCTCCGACAGTGCTTGTTCCCTCAGTACTGCCCCTCCGACAGTGCGTGTTCCCTCAGTACTGCCCCTCTGACAGTGCAGCGCTCCCTCAGTACTGCCCCTCCGACAGTGCGGCACTCCCTCAGTACTGCCCCTCCGACAGTGCAGCACTCCCTCAGTACTGCCCCTCCGACAGTCCGTGTTCCCTCAGTACTGCCCCTCTGACAGTGCAGCGCTCCCTCAGTACTGCCCCTCCGACAGTGCGGTGCTCCCTCAGTACTGCCCCTCCGACAGTGCGACATCCCTCAGTCCTACTCCTCCGAAAATGCAGCGCTCCCTCAGTACTGCCCCTCCGACAGTGCAGCACTCCCTGAGAACTGCCCCTCTGACAGTGCAGCACTCCCTCAGTACTGCCCCTCCGACAGTGCAGCACTCCCTCAGTACTGCCCCTCCGAAAGTGCAGCGCTCCCTCAGTACTGCCCCTCCGACAGTGCGTATTCCCTCAGTACTGCCCCTCCGATAGTGCAGCACTCCCTGAGAACTGCCCCTCTGACAGTGCAGCACTCCCTGAGAACTGCCCCTCTGACAGTGCAGCACTCCCTCAGTACTGCCCCTCCGAAAGTGCAGCGCTCCCTCAGTACTGCCCCTCCGACAGTGCGTATTCCCTCAGTACTGCCCCTCCGACAGTGCAGCACTCCCTGAGAACTGCCCCTCTGACAGTGCAGCGCTCCCTCAGTACTGCCCCTCCGACAGTGCGTATTCCCTCAGTACTGCCCCTCCGACAGTGCAGCACTCCCTCAGTGCTGACCCTCCGACAGTGCGGTGCTCCGTCAGTAGTGCCCTTCGAACAGTGCAGAACTCTCTCAGTGCTGCCCCTCCGAAAATGCAGCGCTCCCTCAGTACTGCCCCTCCGACAGTGCGTGTTCCCTCAGTACTGCCCCTCTGACAGTGCAACGCTCCCTCAGTACTGCCCCTCCGACAGTGCGGTGCTCCCTCAGTACTGCCCCTCCGACAGTGCGACACTCCCTCAGTCCTGCCCCTCCAAAAGTGCAGCGCTCCCTCAGTACTGCCCCTCCGACAGTACAGCACTCCCTGAGAACTGCCCCTCTGACAGTGCAGCACTCCCTCAGTACTGCCCCTCCGACAGTGCGTGTTCCCTCAGTACTGACCCTCCGACAGTGCGTGTTCCCTCAGTACTGCCTCTCCGACAGTGCGTCACTCCCTCAGTTATGCGCCTCTGATAGTGCGGCGCTCCCTCAGTACTGCTCCTCCGACAGTGCGGCACCCCCTCAGTACTGCCCCTCCAACAGTGCAGCGCTCCCTCAATACTGCCCCTCCGACAATGCAGCGCTCCCTCAGTAATGCCCCTCCGACAGTGCGGTGATCCCTCAGTACTGCCCCTACGACAGTGCCGGACACCCTCAGTACTGCCCCTCCGACAATGCGGTGCTCCCTCAGTACTGCCCCTTCGACAGTGCGGCTCTCCCTCAGTACTGCCCCTTCGACAGTGAGGCGCTATCTCAGTACTGTCCCTCCGACAGTGCAGCACTCTCTCAGTACTGTCCCTCCGACAGTGCGGCACTCCCTCAGTACTGCCCCTCCGACAGTGCGGCACACCCTCAGAACTGCCCCTCCGACAGTGCTGTGCCCCCTCAGTACTGCCCCTCCGAAGGTGCGGCACTCACTCCGTACTGCCCCTCCGACAGTGCGGCACTCCCTCAGGACTGCCCCTTCGACAGTGAGGCGCTATCTCAGTATTGCCCCTCCGACAGTGCGGCACTCCCTCAGTACTGCCCCTCCGACAGTGCTGCGCTCACTCAGTACTGCCCCTCCGACAGTGCAGCGCTCCCTCGGTACTGCCCTTCGAACAGTGCAGAACTCCCTCAGTATTGCCCCTCCGACAGTACAGCGCTCCCTCAGTACTGACCCTCCGACAGTGCATCGCTCCCTCAGTACTGCCCTTCCGACAGTGCGGCACTCCCTCAGTACTGCCCTTCCGACAGTGCGGCACTCCCTCAGTACTGCCCCTCCGACAGTGCGGGTTCCCTCAGTACCGCCCCTCCGACAGTGTGGCAATCCCTCAGTTCTGTCACTCCGACAGTGCAGCGCTCCCTCAGTACTGCCTCTCCGACAGTGCAGCAGTCCCTCAGTACTGTCCCTCCGACAGTACGGCACTCCCGCAGTACTGCCCTTCGAACAGTGCAGAACTCTCTCAGTCCTGCCCCTCCGACAGTGCGTGTTCCCTCAGTACTGCCCCTCCGACAGTGCGGCGCTCCCTCAGTACTGCCCCTCCGACAGTGCAGCACTCCCTGCGTACCGCCCCTCCGACATTACAGCACTCCCGCAGTACTGCCCTTCGAACAGTGCAGAACTCTCTCAGTCCTGCCCCTCCGACAGTGCGTGTTCCCTCAGTACTGCCCCTCCGAAAGTGCAGCGCTCCCTCAGTACTGCCCCTCCGACAGTGCTTGTTCCCTCAGTACTGCCCCTCCGACAGTGCGTGTTCCTTCAGTACTGCCCCTCTGACAGTGCAGCGCGCCCTCAGTACTGCCCCTCCGACAGTGCGGCACTCCCTCAGTACTGCCCCTCCGACAGTGCAGCACTCCCTCAGTACTGCCCCTCCGACAGTGCGTGTTCCCTCAGTACTGCCCCTCTGACAGTGCAGCGCTCCCTCAGTACTGCCCCTCCGACAGTGCGGTGCTCCCTCAGTACTGCCCCTCCGACAGTGCGACATCCCTCAGTCCTACCCCTCCGAAAATGCAGCGCTCCCTCAGTACTGCCCCTCCGACAGTGCAGCACTCCCTGAGAACTGCCCCTCTGACAGTGCAGCACTCCCTCAGTACTGCCCCTCCGACAGTGCAGCACTCCCTCAGTACTGCCCCTCCGAAAGTGCAGCGCTCCCTCAGTACTGCCCCTCCGACAGTGCGTATTCCCTCAGTACTGCCCCTCCGATAGTGCGTGTTCCCTCAGTACTGCCCCTCTGACAGTGCGACACTCCCTCAGTTCTGTCCCTCTGACAGTGCAGCACACCCTCAGTACTGCCCCTCCGACAGTGCAGCGCTCCCTCAGTACTGCCCCTCCGACAGTGCATGTTCCCTCAGTACTGCCCCTCCGACAGTGCAGCACTCCCTCAGTGCTGACCCTCCGACAGTGCGGTGCTCCGTCAGTAGTGCCCTTCGAACAGTGCAGAACTCTCTCAGTACTGCCCCTCCGAAAATGCAGCGCTCCCTCAGTACTGCCCCTCCGACAGTGCGTGTTCCCTCAGTACTGCCCCTCTGACAGTGCAACGCTCCCTCAGTACTGCCCCTCCGACAGTGCGGTGCTCCCTCAGTACTGCCCCTCCGACAGTGCGACACTCCCTCAGTCCTGCCCCTCCGAAAGTGCAGCGCTCCCTCAGTACTGCCCCTCCGACAGTACAGCACTCCCTGAGAACTGCCCCTCTGACAGTGCAGCACTCCCTCAGTACTGCCCCTCCGACAGTGCGTGTTCCCTCAGTACTGCCCCTCCGACAGTGCGTGTTCCCTCAGTACTGCCTCTCCGACAGTGCGTCACTCCCTCAGTTATGCGCCTCTGACAGTGCGGCGCTCCCTCAGTACTGCTCCTCCGACAGTGCGGCACCCCCTCAGTACTGCCCCTCCAACAGTGCAGCGCTCCCTCAATACTGCCCCTCCGACAATGCAGCGCTCCCTCAGTAATGCCCCTCCGACAGTGCGGTGATCCCTCAGTACTGCCCCTACGACAGTGCCGGACACCCTCAGTACTGCCCCTCCGACAATGCGGTGCTCCCTCAGTACTGCCCCTTCGACAGTGCGGCTCTCCCTCAGTACTGCCCCTTCGACAGTGAGGCGCTATCTCAGTACTGTCCCTCCGACAGTGCAGCACTCTCTCAGTACTGTCCCTCCGACAGTGCAGCACTCTCTCAGTACTGTCCCTCCGACAGTGCGGCACTCCCTCAGTACTGCCCCTCCGACAGTGCGGCACACCCTCAGAACTGCCCCTCCGACAGTGCTGTGCCCCCTCAGTACTGCCCCTCCGAAGGTGCGGCACTCACTCCGTACTGCCCCTCCGACAGTGCGGCACTCCCTCAGGACTGCCCCTTCGACAGTGAGGCGCTATCTCAGTATTGCCCCTCCGACAGTGCGGCACTCCCTCAGTACTGCCCCTCCGACAGTGCTGCGCTCACTCAGTACTGCCCCTCCGACAGTGCAGCGCTCCCTCGGTACTGCCCTTCGAACAGTGCAGAACTCCCTCAGTATTGCCCCTCCGACAGTACAGCGCTCCCTCAGTACTGCCCCTCCGACAGTGCATCGCTCCCTCAGTACTGCCCTTCCGACAGTGCGGCACTCCCTCAGTACTGCCCCTCCGACAGTGCGGGTTCCCTCAGTACCGCCCCTCCGACAGTGCGGCAATCCCTCAGTTCTGTCACTCCGACAGTGCAGCGCTCCCTCAGTACTGCCTCTCCGACAGTGCAGCACTCCCTCAGTACTGTCCCTCCGACAGTACGGCACTCCCGCAGTACTGCCCTTCGAACAGTGCAGAACTCTCTCAGTCCTGCCCCTCCGACAGTGCGTGTTCCCTCAGTACTGCCCCTCCGACAGTGCAGCGCTCCCTCAGTACTGACCCTCCGACAGTGCGGCACTCCCTCAGTACTGTCCCTCCGACAGTGCATCGCTCCCTCAGTACTGCCCTTCCGACAGTGCGGCACTCCCTCAGTACTGCCCTTCCGACAGTGCGGCACTCCCTCAGTACTGCCCCTCCGACAGTGCGGGTTCCCTCAGTAACGCCCCTCCGACAGTGCGGCAATCCCTCAGTTCTGTCACTCCGACAGTGCAGCGCTCCCTCAGTACTGCCTCTCCGACAGTGCAGCACTCCCTCAGTACTGCCCCTCCGACAGTACGGCACTCCCGCAGTACTGCCCTTCGAACAGTGCAGAACTCTCTCAGTCCTGCCCCTCCGACAGTGCGTGTTCCCTCAGTACTGCCCCTCCGACAGTGCGGCGCTCCCTCAGTACTGCCCCTCCGACAGTGCAACACTCCCTCAGTACTGCCCCTCCGACAGTGCGGCACTCCCTCAGTACTGCCACTCCGACAGTGCAGCGCTCCCTCAGTACTGCCCCTCCGACAGTGCGGGTTCCCTCAGTACTGCCCCTCCGACAGTGCGGCACTCCCTCAGTTCTGTCACTCCGACAGTGCAGCGCTCCCTCACTACTGTCCCTCCTACAGTCCAGCGCTCCCTCAGTACTGCCTCTCCGACAGTGCAGCGCTCCCTCAGTAATGCCCCTCCACCAGTGCGGTGCTCCCTGAGTACTGCCCCTCCGTCGGTGCGGCACTCCCTCAGTACTGCCCCTCCGACAGTGCGGCGCTCCCTCAATACTGCCCCTCCGACAGTGCGGTACTCCCTCAGTACTGCCCCTCCGACAGTGCGGTGCTCCCTCAGTACTACCCCTCAGGCAGGGCGTCACTCCCTCAGTACTGCCCCTCCGACAGTGCGGTGCTCCCTCAGTATTGCCCCTCCGACAGTGCAGCGCTCCCTCAGCACTGACCCTCCGACAGAGTGACACTCCCTCAGTACTGCCTCGCCGAGAGTGCAGCGCTCCCTCAGTACTGCCCTCCAACAGTGCGTCACTCCCTCAGTGCTGCCCCTCTGACAGTGTGGTGCTCCGTCAGTACTGCCCCTGCAACAGTGCAGCGCTCCCTAAGTACTGCCCCTCCGACAGTGCAGCACTCCCTCAGTACTGCCCCTCCGACAGTGCGGCACTCCCTCAGTACTGCCGCTCCGACAGTGCAGCGCTCCCTCAGTACTGCCCTCCAACAGTGCGTCACTCCCTCAGTACTGCCCCGCTGACAGTGCGGTGCTCCCTCAGTACTGCCTCTCCGACAGTGCGGCACTTCCTCAGTACTGTCCCTCCGATAGTGCAGCACTCCCTCAGTACTGCCCCTCTGACAGTGTGGCACTCCCTCAGTACTGCCACTCCGACAGTGCAGCACTCCCTCAGTACTGCCCCTCCGACAGTACGGCTCTCCCTCAGTACTGCACCTCCAACAGTACGGCACTCCCTCAGTACTGCCCCACCGACAGTGCAGCGCTCCCTCAGTACTGCCCCTCCGACAGTGCGGCACTCCCTCAGTACTGCCCCTCCGACAGTGCGGCACTCCCTCAGTACTGCCCCCCTGAAAGTGCAGCGCTCCCTCAGTATTGCCCCTCCGACAGTGCGGCACTCCCTCAGTACTGCCCCTCCGACAGTGCGGCGCTCACTCAGTACTGCCCCTCCGACAGTATGGCACTCCCTCAGTACTGCCCTTCCGACAGTGCGGTGCTCCCTCATTATTGCCCCTCCGACAGTGCGGCACTGCCTCAATACTGCCTCTCCGACAGTGCGTCACTCCCTCAGTTATGCCCCTCCGACAGTGCGGCACTCCCTCAATACTGCCTCTCCGACAGTGCGTCACTCCCTCAGTTATGCCCCTCCGACAGTGCGGGGCTCCCTCAGTACTGCTCCTCCGACAGTGCGGCACCCCCTCAGTACTGCCCCTCCAACAGTGCAGCGCTCCCTCAATACTGCCCCTCCGACAATGCAGCGCTCCCTCAGTAATGCCCCTCCGACAGTGCGGTGATCCCTCAGTACTGCCCCTCCGACAGTGCCGGACACCCTCAGTACTGCCCCTCCGACAGTGCGGTGCTCCCTCAGTACTGCCCCTTCGACAGTGCGGCTCTGCCTCAGTACTGTCCCTCCGACAGTGAGGCACTATCTCAGTACTGTCCCTCCGACAGTGCAGGACTCCCTCAGCACTGCCCCTTCAACAGTGCAGCACTCTCTCAGTACTGTCCCTCCGACAGTGCAGGACTCCCTCAGCACTGCCCCTTCAACAGTGCAGCACTCTCTCAGTACTACCCTTCCGACAGTGCGGCACTCTCTCAGTACTACCCCTCCGACAGTGCGGCACACCCTCAGAACTGCCCCTCCGACAGTGCTGTGCCCCCTCAGTACTGCCCCTCCGAAGGTGCGGCACTCACTCCGTACTGCCCCTCCGACAGTGCGGCACTCCCTCAGTACTGCCCTCCGACAGTGCGTCGCTCTCTCAGTACTGTCCCTGCGACAGTCCAGCACTCCCTCAGTACTGCCCCTCCGAAAGTGCAGCGCTCCCTCAGTATTGCCCCTCCGACAGTGCGGCACTCCCTCAATACTGCCGCTCCGACAGTGCGGCGCTCACTCAGTACTGCCCCTCCGACAGTATGGCACTCCCTCAGTACTGCCCTTCCGACAGTGCGGTGCTCCCTCAGTATTGCCCCTCCGAAAGTGCGGCACTCCCTCAGTACTGCCCCTCCGACAGTGCAGAACTCCCTCAGTATTGCCCCTCCGACAGTGCAGCGCTCCCTCAGTACTGACCCTCCGACAGTGCAGCGCTCCCTCAGTACTGCCCTTCCGACAATGCGGCACTCCCTCAGTACTGCCCCTCCGACAGTGCGGGTTCCCTCAGTACCGCCCCTCCGACAGTGCGGCAATCCCTCAGTTCTGTCACTCCGACAGTCCAGCACTCCCTCAGTACTGCCTCTCCGACAGTGCAGCACTCCCTCAGTACTGCCCCTCCACCAGTGCGGTGCTCCCTGAGTCCTGCCCCTCCGACAGTGCGGCACTCCCTCAGTACTGCCCCTCCAACAGTGCAGCGCTCCCTCAGTACTGCCCCTCCGACAATGCAGCGCTCCTTCAGTACTGCCCCTCCGACAGTGCAGCGCTCCCTCAGTACTGCCCCTCCGACAGTGCAGCGCTCCCTCAGTACTGCCCCTCAGACAGTGCGGCACACCCTCAGTACTGCCCCTCCGACAGTGCAGCGCTCACTCAGTACTGCCCCTCAGACAGTGCGGCACTCCCTCAGTGTTGCCCCTCCGACAGTGCGGCACTCCCTCAGTACTGCCCCTCCGACAGTGCGGCTCTGCCTCAGTACTGTCCCTCCGACAGTGCGCCGCTCCCTCAGTACTGCCCCTCCAACAGTGCAGCGCTCCCTCAATACTGCCCCTCCGACAATGCAGCGCTCCCTCAGTAATGCCCCTCCGACAGTGCGGTGATCCCTCATTACTGCCCCTCCGACAGTGCCGGACACCCTCAGTACTGCCCCTCCGACAATGCGGTGCTCCCTCAGTACTGCCCCTTCGACAGTGAGGCGCTATCTCAGTACTGTCCCTCCGACAGTGCAGCACTCTCTCAGTACTGTCCCTCCGACAGTGCAGCACTCTCTCAGTACTGTCCCTCCGACAGTGCGGCACTCCCTCAGTACTGCCCCTCCGACAGTGCGGCACACCCTCAGAACTGCCCCTCCGACAGTGCTGTGCCCCCTCAGTACTGCCCCTCCGAAGGTGCGGCACTCACTCCGTACTGCCCCTCCGACAGTGCAGCGCTCCCTCAGTACTGACCCTCCGACAGTGCGGCACTCCCTCAGTACTGTCCCTCCGACAGTGCATCGCTCCCTCAGTACTGCCCTTCCGACAGTGCGGCACTCCCTCAGTACTGCCCTTCCGACAGTGCGGCACTCCCTCAGTACTGCCCCTCCGACAGTGCGGGTTCCCTCAGTGACGCCCCTCCGACAGTGCGGCAATCCCTCAGTTCTGTCACTCCGACAGTGCAGCGCTCCCTCAGTACTGCCTCTCCGACAGTGCAGCACTCCCTCAGTACTGCCCCTCCGACAGTACGGCACTCCCGCAGTACTGCCCTTCGAACAGTGCAGAACTCTCTCAGTCCTGCCGCTCCGACAGTGCGTGTTCCCTCAGTACTGCCCCTCCGACAGTGCGGCGCTCCCTCAGTACTGCCCCTCCGACAGTGCAGCACTCCCTGAGTACCGCCCCTCCGACAGTACAGCACTCCCGCAGTACTGCCCTTCGAACAGTGCAGAACTCTCTCAGTCCTGCCCCTCCGACAGTGCGTGTTCCCTCAGTACTGCCCCTCCGAAAGTGCAGCGCTCCCTCAGTACTGCCCCTCCGACAGTGCTTGTTCCCTCAGTACTGCCCCTCCGACAGTGCGTGTTCCCTCAGTACTGCCCCTCTGACAGTGCAGCGCTCCCTCAGTACTGCCCCTCCGACAGTGCGGCACTCCCTCAGTACTGCCCCTCCGACAGTGCAGCACTCCCTCAGTACTGCCCCTCCGACAGTCCGTGTTCCCTCAGTACTGCCCCTCTGACAGTGCAGCGCTCCCTCAGTACTGCCCCTCCGACAGTGCGGTGCTCCCTCAGTACTGCCCCTCCGACAGTGCGACATCCCTCAGTCCTACTCCTCCGAAAATGCAGCGCTCCCTCAGTACTGCCCCTCCGACAGTGCAGCACTCCCTGAGAACTGCCCCTCTGACAGTGCAGCACTCCCTCAGTACTGCCCCTCCGACAGTGCAGCACTCCCTCAGTACTGCCCCTCCGAAAGTGCAGCGCTCCCTCAGTACTGCCCCTCCGACAGTGCGTATTCCCTCAGTACTGCCCCTCCGATAGTGCAGCACTCCCTGAGAACTGCCCCTCTGACAGTGCAGCACTCCCTGAGAACTGCCCCTCTGACAGTGCAGCACTCCCTCAGTACTGCCCCTCCGAAAGTGCAGCGCTCCCTCAGTACTGCCCCTCCGACAGTGCGTATTCCCTCAGTACTGCCCCTCCGACAGTGCAGCACTCCCTGAGAACTGCCCCTCTGACAGTGCAGCGCTCCCTCAGTACTGCCCCTCCGACAGTGCGTATTCCCTCAGTACTGCCCCTCCGACAGTGCAGCACTCCCTCAGTGCTGACCCTCCGACAGTGCGGTGCTCCGTCAGTAGTGCCCTTCGAACAGTGCAGAACTCTCTCAGTGCTGCCCCTCCGAAAATGCAGCGCTCCCTCAGTACTGCCCCTCCGACAGTGCGTGTTCCCTCAGTACTGCCCCTCTGACAGTGCAACGCTCCCTCAGTACTGCCCCTCCGACAGTGCGGTGCTCCCTCAGTACTGCCCCTCCGACAGTGCGACACTCCCTCAGTCCTGCCCCTCCAAAAGTGCAGCGCTCCCTCAGTACTGCCCCTCCGACAGTACAGCACTCCCTGAGAACTGCCCCTCTGACAGTGCAGCACTCCCTCAGTACTGCCCCTCCGACAGTGCGTGTTCCCTCAGTACTGACCCTCCGACAGTGCGTGTTCCCTCAGTACTGCCTCTCCGACAGTGCGTCACTCCCTCAGTTATGCGCCTCTGATAGTGCGGCGCTCCCTCAGTACTGCTCCTCCGACAGTGCGGCACCCCCTCAGTACTGCCCCTCCAACAGTGCAGCGCTCCCTCAATACTGCCCCTCCGACAATGCAGCGCTCCCTCAGTAATGCCCCTCCGACAGTGCGGTGATCCCTCAGTACTGCCCCTACGACAGTGCCGGACACCCTCAGTACTGCCCCTCCGACAATGCGGTGCTCCCTCAGTACTGCCCCTTCGACAGTGCGGCTCTCCCTCAGTACTGCCCCTTCGACAGTGAGGCGCTATCTCAGTACTGTCCCTCCGACAGTGCAGCACTCTCTCAGTACTGTCCCTCCGACAGTGCGGCACTCCCTCAGTACTGCCCCTCCGACAGTGCGGCACACCCTCAGAACTGCCCCTCCGACAGTGCTGTGCCCCCTCAGTACTGCCCCTCCGAAGGTGCGGCACTCACTCCGTACTGCCCCTCCGACAGTGCGGCACTCCCTCAGGACTGCCCCTTCGACAGTGAGGCGCTATCTCAGTATTGCCCCTCCGACAGTGCGGCACTCCCTCAGTACTGCCCCTCCGACAGTGCTGCGCTCACTCAGTACTGCCCCTCCGACAGTGCAGCGCTCCCTCGGTACTGCCCTTCGAACAGTGCAGAACTCCCTCAGTATTGCCCCTCCGACAGTACAGCGCTCCCTCAGTACTGACCCTCCGACAGTGCATCGCTCCCTCAGTACTGCCCTTCCGACAGTGCGGCACTCCCTCAGTACTGCCCTTCCGACAGTGCGGCACTCCCTCAGTACTGCCCCTCCGACAGTGCGGGTTCCCTCAGTACCGCCCCTCCGACAGTGTGGCAATCCCTCAGTTCTGTCACTCCGACAGTGCAGCGCTCCCTCAGTACTGCCTCTCCGACAGTGCAGCAGTCCCTCAGTACTGTCCCTCCGACAGTACGGCACTCCCGCAGTACTGCCCTTCGAACAGTGCAGAACTCTCTCAGTCCTGCCCCTCCGACAGTGCGTGTTCCCTCAGTACTGCCCCTCCGACAGTGCGGCGCTCCCTCAGTACTGCCCCTCCGACAGTGCAGCACTCCCTGCGTACCGCCCCTCCGACATTACAGCACTCCCGCAGTACTGCCCTTCGAACAGTGCAGAACTCTCTCAGTCCTGCCCCTCCGACAGTGCGTGTTCCCTCAGTACTGCCCCTCCGAAAGTGCAGCGCTCCCTCAGTACTGCCCCTCCGACAGTGCTTGTTCCCTCAGTACTGCCCCTCCGACAGTGCGTGTTCCTTCAGTACTGCCCCTCTGACAGTGCAGCGCGCCCTCAGTACTGCCCCTCCGACAGTGCGGCACTCCCTCAGTACTGCCCCTCCGACAGTGCAGCACTCCCTCAGTACTGCCCCTCCGACAGTGCGTGTTCCCTCAGTACTGCCCCTCTGACAGTGCAGCGCTCCCTCAGTACTGCCCCTCCGACAGTGCGGTGCTCCCTCAGTACTGCCCCTCCGACAGTGCGACATCCCTCAGTCCTACCCCTCCGAAAATGCAGCGCTCCCTCAGTACTGCCCCTCCGACAGTGCAGCACTCCCTGAGAACTGCCCCTCTGACAGTGCAGCACTCCCTCAGTACTGCCCCTCCGACAGTGCAGCACTCCCTCAGTACTGCCCCTCCGAAAGTGCAGCGCTCCCTCAGTACTGCCCCTCCGACAGTGCGTATTCCCTCAGTACTGCCCCTCCGATAGTGCGTGTTCCCTCAGTACTGCCCCTCTGACAGTGCGACACTCCCTCAGTTCTGTCCCTCTGACAGTGCAGCACACCCTCAGTACTGCCCCTCCGACAGTGCAGCGCTCCCTCAGTACTGCCCCTCCGACAGTGCATGTTCCCTCAGTACTGCCCCTCCGACAGTGCAGCACTCCCTCAGTGCTGACCCTCCGACAGTGCGGTGCTCCGTCAGTAGTGCCCTTCGAACAGTGCAGAACTCTCTCAGTACTGCCCCTCCGAAAATGCAGCGCTCCCTCAGTACTGCCCCTCCGACAGTGCGTGTTCCCTCAGTACTGCCCCTCTGACAGTGCAACGCTCCCTCAGTACTGCCCCTCCGACAGTGCGGTGCTCCCTCAGTACTGCCCCTCCGACAGTGCGACACTCCCTCAGTCCTGCCCCTCCGAAAGTGCAGCGCTCCCTCAGTACTGCCCCTCCGACAGTACAGCACTCCCTGAGAACTGCCCCTCTGACAGTGCAGCACTCCCTCAGTACTGCCCCTCCGACAGTGCGTGTTCCCTCAGTACTGCCCCTCCGACAGTGCGTGTTCCCTCAGTACTGCCTCTCCGACAGTGCGTCACTCCCTCAGTTATGCGCCTCTGACAGTGCGGCGCTCCCTCAGTACTGCTCCTCCGACAGTGCGGCACCCCCTCAGTACTGCCCCTCCAACAGTGCAGCGCTCCCTCAATACTGCCCCTCCGACAATGCAGCGCTCCCTCAGTAATGCCCCTCCGACAGTGCGGTGATCCCTCAGTACTGCCCCTACGACAGTGCCGGACACCCTCAGTACTGCCCCTCCGACAATGCGGTGCTCCCTCAGTACTGCCCCTTCGACAGTGCGGCTCTCCCTCAGTACTGCCCCTTCGACAGTGAGGCGCTATCTCAGTACTGTCCCTCCGACAGTGCAGCACTCTCTCAGTACTGTCCCTCCGACAGTGCAGCACTCTCTCAGTACTGTCCCTCCGACAGTGCGGCACTCCCTCAGTACTGCCCCTCCGACAGTGCGGCACACCCTCAGAACTGCCCCTCCGACAGTGCTGTGCCCCCTCAGTACTGCCCCTCCGAAGGTGCGGCACTCACTCCGTACTGCCCCTCCGACAGTGCGGCACTCCCTCAGGACTGCCCCTTCGACAGTGAGGCGCTATCTCAGTATTGCCCCTCCGACAGTGCGGCACTCCCTCAGTACTGCCCCTCCGACAGTGCTGCGCTCACTCAGTACTGCCCCTCCGACAGTGCAGCGCTCCCTCGGTACTGCCCTTCGAACAGTGCAGAACTCCCTCAGTATTGCCCCTCCGACAGTACAGCGCTCCCTCAGTACTGCCCCTCCGACAGTGCATCGCTCCCTCAGTACTGCCCTTCCGACAGTGCGGCACTCCCTCAGTACTGCCCCTCCGACAGTGCGGGTTCCCTCAGTACCGCCCCTCCGACAGTGCGGCAATCCCTCAGTTCTGTCACTCCGACAGTGCAGCGCTCCCTCAGTACTGCCTCTCCGACAGTGCAGCACTCCCTCAGTACTGTCCCTCCGACAGTACGGCACTCCCGCAGTACTGCCCTTCGAACAGTGCAGAACTCTCTCAGTCCTGCCCCTCCGACAGTGCGTGTTCCCTCAGTACTGCCCCTCCGACAGTGCAGCGCTCCCTCAGTACTGACCCTCCGACAGTGCGGCACTCCCTCAGTACTGTCCCTCCGACAGTGCATCGCTCCCTCAGTACTGCCCTTCCGACAGTGCGGCACTCCCTCAGTACTGCCCTTCCGACAGTGCGGCACTCCCTCAGTACTGCCCCTCCGACAGTGCGGGTTCCCTCAGTAACGCCCCTCCGACAGTGCGGCAATCCCTCAGTTCTGTCACTCCGACAGTGCAGCGCTCCCTCAGTACTGCCTCTCCGACAGTGCAGCACTCCCTCAGTACTGCCCCTCCGACAGTACGGCACTCCCGCAGTACTGCCCTTCGAACAGTGCAGAACTCTCTCAGTCCTGCCCCTCCGACAGTGCGTGTTCCCTCAGTACTGCCCCTCCGACAGTGCGGCGCTCCCTCAGTACTGCCCCTCCGACAGTGCAACACTCCCTCAGTACTGCCCCTCCGACAGTGCGGCACTCCCTCAGTACTGCCACTCCGACAGTGCAGCGCTCCCTCAGTACTGCCCCTCCGACAGTGCGGGTTCCCTCAGTACTGCCCCTCCGACAGTGCGGCACTCCCTCAGTTCTGTCACTCCGACAGTGCAGCGCTCCCTCACTACTGTCCCTCCTACAGTCCAGCGCTCCCTCAGTACTGCCTCTCCGACAGTGCAGCGCTCCCTCAGTAATGCCCCTCCACCAGTGCGGTGCTCCCTGAGTACTGCCCCTCCGTCGGTGCGGCACTCCCTCAGTACTGCCCCTCCGACAGTGCGGCGCTCCCTCAATACTGCCCCTCCGACAGTGCGGTACTCCCTCAGTACTGCCCCTCCGACAGTGCGGTGCTCCCTCAGTACTACCCCTCAGGCAGGGCGTCACTCCCTCAGTACTGCCCCTCCGACAGTGCGGTGCTCCCTCAGTATTGCCCCTCCGACAGTGCAGCGCTCCCTCAGCACTGACCCTCCGACAGAGTGACACTCCCTCAGTACTGCCTCGCCGAGAGTGCAGCGCTCCCTCAGTACTGCCCTCCAACAGTGCGTCACTCCCTCAGTGCTGCCCCTCTGACAGTGTGGTGCTCCGTCAGTACTGCCCCTGCAACAGTGCAGCGCTCCCTAAGTACTGCCCCTCCGACAGTGCAGCACTCCCTCAGTACTGCCCCTCCGACAGTGCGGCACTCCCTCAGTACTGCCGCTCCGACAGTGCAGCGCTCCCTCAGTACTGCCCTCCAACAGTGCGTCACTCCCTCAGTACTGCCCCGCTGACAGTGCGGTGCTCCCTCAGTACTGCCCCTCCGACAGTGCGGCACTCCCTCAGTACTGCCTCTCCGACAGTGCGGCACTTCCTCAGTACTGTCCCTCCGATAGTGCAGCACTCCCTCAGTACTGCCCCTCTGACAGTGTGGCACTCCCTCAGTACTGCCACTCCGACAGTGCAGCACTCCCTCAGTACTGCCCCTCCGACAGTACGGCTCTCCCTCAGTACTGCACCTCCAACAGTACGGCACTCCCTCAGTACTGCCCCACCGACAGTGCAGCGCTCCCTCAGTACTGCCCCTCCGACAGTGCGGCACTCCCTCAGTACTGCCCCTCCGACAGTGCGGCACTCCCTCAGTACTGCCCCCCTGAAAGTGCAGCGCTCCCTCAGTATTGCCCCTCCGACAGTGCGGCACTCCCTCAGTACTGCCCCTCCGACAGTGCGGCGCTCACTCAGTACTGCCCCTCCGACAGTATGGCACTCCCTCAGTACTGCCCTTCCGACAGTGCGGTGCTCCCTCATTATTGCCCCTCCGACAGTGCGGCACTGCCTCAATACTGCCTCTCCGACAGTGCGTCACTCCCTCAGTTATGCCCCTCCGACAGTGCGGCACTCCCTCAATACTGCCTCTCCGACAGTGCGTCACTCCCTCAGTTATGCCCCTCCGACAGTGCGGGGCTCCCTCAGTACTGCTCCTCCGACAGTGCGGCACCCCCTCAGTACTGCCCCTCCAACAGTGCAGCGCTCCCTCAATACTGCCCCTCCGACAATGCAGCGCTCCCTCAGTAATGCCCCTCCGACAGTGCGGTGATCCCTCAGTACTGCCCCTCCGACAGTGCCGGACACCCTCAGTACTGCCCCTCCGACAGTGCGGTGCTCCCTCAGTACTGCCCCTTCGACAGTGCGGCTCTGCCTCAGTACTGTCCCTCCGACAGTGAGGCACTATCTCAGTACTGTCCCTCCGACAGTGCAGGACTCCCTCAGCACTGCCCCTTCAACAGTGCAGCACTCTCTCAGTACTGTCCCTCCGACAGTGCAGGACTCCCTCAGCACTGCCCCTTCAACAGTGCAGCACTCTCTCAGTACTACCCTTCCGACAGTGCGGCACTCTCTCAGTACTACCCCTCCGACAGTGCGGCACACCCTCAGAACTGCCCCTCCGACAG
Organism: Pristiophorus japonicus; assembly: GCF_044704955.1. Lineage (NCBI taxonomy): Eukaryota > Metazoa > Chordata > Chondrichthyes > Pristiophoridae > Pristiophorus > Pristiophorus japonicus. The sequence continues at coordinate 3,036,333 of NC_091980.1, read as the reverse complement.
TGCTGTGCCCCCTCAGTACTGCCCCTCCGAAGGTGCGGCACTCACTCCGTACTGCCCCTCCGACAGTGCGGCACTCCCTCAGTACTGCCCTCCGACAGTGCGTCGCTCTCTCAGTACTGTCCCTGCGACAGTCCAGCACTCCCTCAGTACTGCCCCTCCGAAAGTGCAGCGCTCCCTCAGTATTGCCCCTCCGACAGTGCGGCACTCCCTCAATACTGCCGCTCCGACAGTGCGGCGCTCACTCAGTACTGCCCCTCCGACAGTATGGCACTCCCTCAGTACTGCCCTTCCGACAGTGCGGTGCTCCCTCAGTATTGCCCCTCCGAAAGTGCGGCACTCCCTCAGTACTGCCCCTCCGACAGTGCAGAACTCCCTCAGTATTGCCCCTCCGACAGTGCAGCGCTCCCTCAGTACTGACCCTCCGACAGTGCAGCGCTCCCTCAGTACTGCCCTTCCGACAATGCGGCACTCCCTCAGTACTGCCCCTCCGACAGTGCGGGTTCCCTCAGTACCGCCCCTCCGACAGTGCGGCAATCCCTCAGTTCTGTCACTCCGACAGTCCAGCACTCCCTCAGTACTGCCTCTCCGACAGTGCAGCACTCCCTCAGTACTGCCCCTCCACCAGTGCGGTGCTCCCTGAGTCCTGCCCCTCCGACAGTGCGGCACTCCCTCAGTACTGCCCCTCCAACAGTGCAGCGCTCCCTCAGTACTGCCCCTCCGACAATGCAGCGCTCCTTCAGTACTGCCCCTCCGACAGTGCAGCGCTCCCTCAGTACTGCCCCTCCGACAGTGCAGCGCTCCCTCAGTACTGCCCCTCAGACAGTGCGGCACACCCTCAGTACTGCCCCTCCGACAGTGCAGCGCTCACTCAGTACTGCCCCTCAGACAGTGCGGCACTCCCTCAGTGTTGCCCCTCCGACAGTGCGGCACTCCCTCAGTACTGCCCCTCCGACAGTGCAGCAATCCCTCAGTACTGCCCCTCCGACAGTGCGGCACTTCCTCAGTACTGCCCCTCCGACAGTGCTGCGCTCCCTCAGTACTGCCCCTCCGACAGTGCAGCGCTCACTCAGTACTGCCCCTCAGACAGTGCGGCACTCCCTCAGTGTTGCCCCTCCGACAGTACGGTGCTCCCTCAGTACTGCCCCTCCGACAGTGCGGCACTCCCTCAGTACTGCCCTTCCAACAGTGCGGGGCTCCCTCAGTACTGCACCTCCAACAGTGCGGCTCTCCCTCAGTACTGCCCCTCCGACAGTGCAGCGCTCCCTCAGTACTGCCCCTCCGACAGTGCGGTGCTCCCTCAGTACTTCCCCTCCGACAGTGCAGCCTTCCCTCAGTACTGCCCCTCCGACAGTGCAGCGCTCCCTCAGTACTGCCCCACCGACAGTGCGGCGCTCACTCAGTACTGCCCCTCCGACAGTGCGGCACTCCCTCAGTACTGCCCCGCCGACAGTGCGGCGCTCACTCAGTACTGCCCCTCCGACAGTGCAGCGCTCCCTCAGTACTGCCCCTCCGACAGTGCGGTGCTCCCTCAATACTTCCCCTCCGACAGTGCGGTGCTCCCTCAGTACTGCCCCCCCGAAAGTGCAGCGCTCCCTCAGTATTGCCCCTCCGACAGTGCGGCACTCCCTCAGTACTGCCCCTCCGACAGTGCGGCGCTCACTCAGTACTGCCCCTCCGACAGTATGGCACTCCCTCAGTACTGCCCTTCCGACAGTGCGGTGCTCCCTCAGTATTGCCCCTCCGACAGTGCGGCACTCCCTCAATACTGCCTGTCCGACAGTGCGTCACTCCCTCAGTTATGCCCCTCCGACAGTGCGGCACTCCCTCAATACTGCCTCTCCGACAGTGCGGCGCTCCCTCAGTACTGCCCCTCCGACAGTGCGCCGCTCCCTCAGTACTGCCCCGCCGACAGTGCGGCGCTCACTCAGTACTGCCCCTCCGACAGTGCAGCGCTCCCTCAGTACTGCCCCTCCGACAGTGCGGTGCTCCCTCAATACTTCCCCTCCGACAGTGCGGTGCTCCCTCAGTACTGCCCCCCCGAAAGTGCAGCGCTCCCTCAGTATTGCCCCTCCGACAGTGCGGCACTCCCTCAGTACTGCCCCTCCAACAGTGCAGCGCTCCCTCAATACTGCCCCTCCGACAATGCAGCGCTCCCTCAGTAATGCCCCTCCGACAGTGCGGTGATCCCTCATTACTGCCCCTCCGACAGTGCCGGACACCCTCAGTACTGCCCCTCCGACAATGCGGTGCTCCCTCAGTACTGCCCCTTCGACAGTGAGGCGCTATCTCAGTACTGTCCCTCCGACAGTGCAGCACTCTCTCAGTACTGTCCCTCCGACAGTGCGGCACTCCCTCAGTACTGCCCCTCCGACAGTGCGGCACACCCTCAGAACTGCCCCTCCGACAGTGCTGTGCCCCCTCAGTACTGCCCCTCCGAAGGTGCGGCACTCACTCCGTACTGCCCCTCCGACAGTGCAGCGCTCCCTCAGTACTGACCCTCCGACAGTGCGGCACTCCCTCAGTACTGTCCCTCCGACAGTGCATCGCTCCCTCAGTACTGCCCTTCCGACAGTGCGGCACTCCCTCAGTACTGCCCTTCCGACAGTGCGGCACTCCCTCAGTACTGCCCCTCCGACAGTGCGGGTTCCCTCAGTGACGCCCCTCCGACAGTGCGGCAATCCCTCAGTTCTGTCACTCCGACAGTGCAGCGCTCCCTCAGTACTGCCTCTCCGACAGTGCAGCACTCCCTCAGTACTGCCCCTCCGACAGTACGGCACTCCCGCAGTACTGCCCTTCGAACAGTGCAGAACTCTCTCAGTCCTGCCCCTCCGACAGTGCGTGTTCCCTCAGTACTGCCCCTCCGACAGTGCGGCGCTCCCTCAGTACTGCCCCTCCGACAGTGCAGCACTCCCTGAGTACCGCCCCTCCGACAGTACAGCACTCCCGCAGTACTGCCCTTCGAACAGTGCAGAACTCTCTCAGTCCTGCCCCTCCGACAGTGCGTGTTCCCTCAGTACTGCCCCTCCGAAAGTGCAGCGCTCCCTCAGTACTGCCCCTCCGACAGTGCTTGTTCCCTCAGTACTGCCCCTCCGACAGTGCGTGTTCCCTCAGTACTGCCCCTCTGACAGTGCAGCGCTCCCTCAGTACTGCCCCTCCGACAGTGCGGCACTCCCTCAGTACTGCCCCTCCGACAGTGCAGCACTCCCTCAGTACTGCCCCTCCGACAGTCCGTGTTCCCTCAGTACTGCCCCTCTGACAGTGCAGCGCTCCCTCAGTACTGCCCCTCCGACAGTGCGGTGCTCCCTCAGTACTGCCCCTCCGACAGTGCGACATCCCTCAGTCCTACTCCTCCGAAAATGCAGCGCTCCCTCAGTACTGCCCCTCCGACAGTGCAGCACTCCCTGAGAACTGCCCCTCTGACAGTGCAGCACTCCCTCAGTACTGCCCCTCCGACAGTGCAGCACTCCCTCAGTACTGCCCCTCCGAAAGTGCAGCGCTCCCTCAGTACTGCCCCTCCGACAGTGCGTATTCCCTCAGTACTGCCCCTCCGATAGTGCGTGTTCCCTCAGTACTGCCCCTCTGACAGTGCGACACTCCCTCAGTTCTGTCCCTCTGACAGTGCAGCACACCCTCAGTACTGCCCCTCCGACAGTGCAGCGCTCCCTCAGTACTGCCCCTCCGACAGTGCATGTTCCCTCAGTACTGCCCCTCCGACAGTGCAGCACTCCCTCAGTGCTGACCCTCCGACAGTGCGGTGCTCCGTCAGTAGTGCCCTTCGAACAGTGCAGAACTCTCTCAGTGCTGCCCCTCCGAAAATGCAGCGCTCCCTCAGTACTGCCCCTCCGACAGTGCGTGTTCCCTCAGTACTGCCCCTCTGACAGTGCAACGCTCCCTCAGTACTGCCCCTCCGACAGTGCGGTGCTCCCTCAGTACTGCCCCTCCGACAGTGCGACACTCCCTCAGTCCTGCCCCTCCGAAAGTGCAGCGCTCCCTCAGTACTGCCCCTCCGACAGTACAGCACTCCCTGAGAACTGCCCCTCTGACAGTGCAGCACTCCCTCAGTACTGCCCCTCCGACAGTGCGTGTTCCCTCAGTACTGACCCTCCGACAGTGCGTGTTCCCTCAGTACTGCCTCTCCGACAGTGCGTCACTCCCTCAGTTATGCGCCTCTGATAGTGCGGCGCTCCCTCAGTACTGCTCCTCCGACAGTGCAGCACTCCCTGAGAACTGCCCCTCTGACAGTGCAGCACTCCCTCAGTACTGCCCCTCCGACAGTGCAGCACTCCCTCAGTACTGCCCCTCCGAAAGTGCAGCGCTCCCTCAGTACTGCCCCTCCGACAGTGCGTATTCCCTCAGTACTGCCCCTCCGATAGTGCGTGTTCCCTCAGTACTGCCCCTCTGACAGTGCGACACTCCCTCAGTTCTGTCCCTCTGACAGTGCAGCACACCCTCAGTACTGCCCCTCCGACAGTGCAGCGCTCCCTCAGTACTGCCCCTCCGACAGTGCATGTTCCCTCAGTACTGCCCCTCCGACAGTGCAGCACTCCCTCAGTGCTGACCCTCCGACAGTGCGGTGCTCCGTCAGTAGTGCCCTTCGAACAGTGCAGAACTCTCTCAGTACTGCCCCTCCGAAAACGCAGCGCTCCCTCAGTACTGCCCCTCCGACAGTGAGGCGCTATCTCAGTATTGCCCCTCCGACAGTGCGGCACTCCCTCAGTACTGCCCCTCCGACAGTGCTGCGCTCACTCAGTACTGCCCCTCCGACAGTGCAGCGCTCCCTCGGTACTGCCCTTCGAACAGTGCAGAACTCCCTCAGTATTGCCCCTCCGACAGTACAGCGCTCCCTCAGTACTGACCCTCCGACAGTGCATCGCTCCCTCAGTACTGCCCTTCCGACAGTGCGGCACTCCCTCAGTACTGCCCTTCCGACAGTGCGGCACTCCCTCAGTACTGCCCCTCCGACAGTGCGGGTTCCCTCAGTACCGCCCCTCCGACAGTGCGGCAATCCCTCAGTTCTGTCACTCCGACAGTGCAGCGCTCCCTCAGTACTGCCTCTCCGACAGTGCAGCAGTCCCTCAGTACTGTCCCTCCGACAGTACGGCACTCCCGCAGTACTGCCCTTCGAACAGTGCAGAACTCTCTCAGTCCTGCCCCTCCGACAGTGCGTGTTCCCTCAGTACTGCCCCTCCGACAGTGCGGCGCTCCCTCAGTACTGCCCCTCCGACAGTGCAGCACTCCCTGCGTACCGCCCCTCCGACATTACAGCACTCCCGCAGTACTGCCCTTCGAACAGTGCAGAACTCTCTCAGTCCTGCCCCTCCGACAGTGCGTGTTCCCTCAGTACTGCCCCTCCGAAAGTGCAGCGCTCCCTCAGTACTGCCCCTCCGACAGTGCTTGTTCCCTCAGTACTGCCCCTCCGACAGTGCGTGTTCCTTCAGTACTGCCCCTCTGACAGTGCAGCGCGCCCTCAGTACTGCCCCTCCGACAGTGCGGCACTCCCTCAGTACTGCCCCTCCGACAGTGCAGCACTCCCTCAGTACTGCCCCTCCGACAGTGCGTGTTCCCTCAGTACTGCCCCTCTGACAGTGCAGCGCTCCCTCAGTACTGCCCCTCCGACAGTGCGGTGCTCCCTCAGTACTGCCCCTCCGACAGTGCGACATCCCTCAGTCCTACCCCTCCGAAAATGCAGCGCTCCCTCAGTACTGCCCCTCCGACAGTGCAGCACTCCCTGAGAACTGCCCCTCTGACAGTGCAGCACTCCCTCAGTACTGCCCCTCCGACAGTGCAGCACTCCCTCAGTACTGCCCCTCCGAAAGTGCAGCGCTCCCTCAGTACTGCCCCTCCGACAGTGCGTATTCCCTCAGTACTGCCCCTCCGATAGTGCGTGTTCCCTCAGTACTGCCCCTCTGACAGTGCGACACTCCCTCAGTTCTGTCCCTCTGACAGTGCAGCACACCCTCAGTACTGCCCCTCCGACAGTGCAGCGCTCCCTCAGTACTGCCCCTCCGACAGTGCATGTTCCCTCAGTACTGCCCCTCCGACAGTGCAGCACTCCCTCAGTGCTGACCCTCCGACAGTGCGGTGCTCCGTCAGTAGTGCCCTTCGAACAGTGCAGAACTCTCTCAGTACTGCCCCTCCGAAAACGCAGCGCTCCCTCAGTACTGCCCCTCCGACAGTGCGTGTTCCCTCAGTACTGCCCCTCTGACAGTGCAACGCTCCCTCAGTACTGCCCCTCCGACAGTGCGGTGCTCCCTCAGTACTGCCCCTCCGACAGTGCGACACTCCCTCAGTCCTGCCCCTCCGAAAGTGCAGCGCTCCCTCAGTACTGCCCCTCCGACAGTACAGCACTCCCTGAGAACTGCCCCTCTGACAGTGCAGCACTCCCTCAGTACTGCCCCTCCGACAGTGCGTGTTCCCTCAGTACTGCCCCTCCGACAGTGCGTGTTCCCTCAGTACTGCCTCTCCGACAGTGCGTCACTCCCTCAGTTATGCGCCTCTGACAGTGCGGCGCTCCCTCAGTACTGCTCCTCCGACAGTGCGGCACCCCCTCAGTACTGCCCCTCCAACAGTGCAGCGCTCCCTCAATACTGCCCCTCCGACAATGCAGCGCTCCCTCAGTAATGCCCCTCCGACAGTGCGGTGATCCCTCAGTACTGCCCCTTCGACAGTGAGGCGCTATCTCAGTACTGCCCCTCCGACAATGCGGTGCTCCCTCAGTACTGCCCCTTCGACAGTGCGGCTCTCCCTCAGTACTGCCCCTTCGACAGTGAGGCGCTATCTCAGTACTGTCCCTCCGACAGTGCAGCACTCTCTCAGTACTGTCCCTCCGACAGTGCAGCACTCTCTCAGTACTGTCCCTCCGACAGTGCGGCACTCCCTCAGTACTGCCCCTCCGACAGTGCGGCACACCCTCAGAACTGCCCCTCCGACAGTGCTGTGCCCCCTCAGTACTGCCCCTCCGAAGGTGCGGCACTCACTCCGTACTGCCCCTCCGACAGTGCGGCACTCCCTCAGGACTGCCCCTTCGACAGTGAGGCGCTATCTCAGTATTGCCCCTCCGACAGTGCGGCACTCCCTCAGTACTGCCCCTCCGACAGTGCTGCGCTCACTCAGTACTGCCCCTCCGACAGTGCAGCGCTCCCTCGGTACTGCCCTTCGAACAGTGCAGAACTCCCTCAGTATTGCCCCTCCGACAGTACAGCGCTCCCTCAGTACTGCCCCTCCGACAGTGCATCGCTCCCTCAGTACTGCCCTTCCGACAGTGCGGCACTCCCTCAGTACTGCCCCTCCGACAGTGCGGGTTCCCTCAGTACCGCCCCTCCGACAGTGCGGCAATCCCTCAGTTCTGTCACTCCGACAGTGCAGCGCTCCCTCAGTACTGCCTCTCCGACAGTGCAGCACTCCCTCAGTACTGTCCCTCCGACAGTACGGCACTCCCGCAGTACTGCCCTTCGAACAGTGCAGAACTCTCTCAGTCCTGCCCCTCCGACAGTGCGTGTTCCCTCAGTACTGCCCCTCCGACAGTGCGGCGCTCCCTCAGTACTGCCCCTCCGACAGTGCAGCACTCCCTGAGTACTGCCCCTCCGACAGTGCAGCGCTCCCTCGGTACTGCCCTTCGAACAGTGCAGAACTCCCTCAGTACTGCCCCTCCGACAGTGCGTGTTCCTTCAGTACTGCCCCTCTGACAGTGCAGCACTCCCTCAGTACTGCCCCTCCGACAGTGCGTGTTCCCTCAGTACTGCCCCTCCGACAGTGCAGCGCTCCCTCAGTACTGCCCCTCCGACAGTGCGGTGCTCCCTCAGTACTGCCCCTCCGACAGTGCGACATCCCTCAGTCCTACCCCTCCGAAAATGCAGCGCTCCCTCAGTACTGCCCCTCCGACAGTGCAGCACTCCCTGAGAACTGCCCCTCTGACAGTGCAGCACTCCCTCAGTACTGCCCCTCCGACAGTGCAGCACTCTCTCAGTACTGCCCCTCCGAAAGTGCAGCGCTCCCTCAGTACTGCCCCTCCGACAGTGCAGCACTCCCTCAGTGCTGACCCTCCGACAGTGCGGTGCTCCCTCAGTAGTGCCCTTCGAACAGTGCAGAACTCTCTCAGTACTGCCCCTCCGAAAATGCAGCGCTCCCTCAGTACTGCCCCTCCGACAGTGCGTGTTCCCTCAGTACTGCCCCTCTGACAGTGCAACGCTCCCTCAGTACTGCCCCTCCGACAGTGCCGCGCTCCCTCAGTATTGCCCCTCCGACAGTGCGGTGCTCCCTCAGTACTGCCCCTCCGACAGTGCGACACTCCCTCAGTCCTGCCCCTCCGAAAGTGCAGCGCTCCCTCAGTACTGCCCCTCCGACAGTACAGCACTCCCTGAGAACTGCCCCTCTGACAGTGCAGCACTCCCTCAGTACTGCCCCTCCGACAGTGCGTGTTCCCTCAGTACTGCCCCTCTGACAGTGCGTGTTCCCTCAGTACTGCATCTCTGACAGTGCGACACTCCCTCAGTTCTGCCCTCTGACAGTGCAGCATACCCTCAGTACTGCCCCTCCGACAGTGCAGCACTCCCTCAGTTCTGCCCCTCCGACATAGCGGCACTCCCTCCGTACTGCCCCTCCGACAGTGTGACGCTCCCTCAGTACTGCCCCTCCGACAGTGCCGCGCTCCCTCAGTATTGCCCCTCCGACAGTGCGGCACTCCCTCAGTACTGCCCCTCCGACAGTGCAGCACTCCCTCAGTACTGCCCCTCCGACAGTGGGGCGCTACCTCAGTACTGTCCCTCCTACAGTGCAGCGCTCCCTCACTCAGTACTGTCCCTCCGACAGTGCGGCGCTCCCTCAGTATTGCCCCTCCGACAGTGCGGCGCTCTCTCAGTACTGCCCCTCCGACAGTGCAGCACTCGCTCAGTACTGTCCCTCCGACAGTGCGGTGCTACCTCAGTATTGCCCCTCCGACAGTGCGACGCTCCCTCAGTACTGCCCCTCCGACAATGCGGCGCTCCCTGAGTACTGCCCCTCCGACAGTGCGGCGCTCCCTGAGTACTGCCCCTCCGACAGTGCAGAACTCCCTCAGTACTGCCCCTCCGACAGTGCGGCGCTCTCTGAGTACTGCCCCTCTGACAATGCGACACTCCCTCAGTACTGCCCCTCTGACAGTGCGACACTCCCTCAGCCCTGCCCCTCCGAAAGTGCAGCGCTCCCTGAGTACTGCCCCTCCGACAGTGCGGGTTCCCTCAGTACTGCCCCTCCGACAGTGCGCGTTCCCTCAGTACTGCCCCTCCGACAGTGCGTGTTCCCTCAGTACTGCCCCTCCGAAAGTGCAGCGCTCTCTCAGTACTGCCCCTCCGACAGTGCGCGTTCCCTCAGTACTGCCCCTCCGACAGTGCGGCACTCCCTCAGTACTGCCCCTCCGACAGTGCGGCACTCCCTCAGTACTGCCCCTCCGACAGTGCGGCACTCCCTGAGTACTGCCCCTCCGAAAGTGCAGCGCTCCCTCAGTACTGCCCCTCCGACAGTGCGTGTTCCCTCAGTACTGCCCCTCCGACAGTGCGTGTTCCCTCAGTACTGCCCCTCCGACAGTGCGGCGCTCCCTGAGTACTGCCCCTCCGACAGTGCAGCACTCCCTGAGTACCGCCCCTCCGACAGTACAGCACTCCCGCAGTACTGCCCTTCGAACAGTGCAGAACTCTCTCAGTACTGCCCCTCCGACAGTGCGTGTTCCCTCAGTACTGCCCCTCTGACAGTGCAGCGCTCCCTCAGTACTGCCCCTCCGACAGTGCGGTGCTCCCTCAGTACTGCCCCTCCGACAGTGCGACATCCCTCAGTCCTACCCCTCCGAAAATGCAGCGCTCCCTCAGTACTGCCCCTCCGACAGTGCAGCACTCCCTGAGAACTGCCCCTCTGACAGTGCAGCACTCCCTCAGTACTGCCCCTCCGACAGTGCAGCACTCCCTCAGTACTGCCCCTCCGAAAGTGCAGCGCTCCCTCAGTACTGCCCCTCCGACAGTGCGTATTCCCTCAGTACTGCCCCTCCGATAGTGCGTGTTCCCTCAGTACTGCCCCTCTGACAGTGCGACACTCCCTCAGTTCTGTCCCTCTGACAGTGCAGCACACCCTCAGTACTGCCCCTCCGACAGTGCAGCGCTCCCTCAGTACTGCCCCTCCGACAGTGCATGTTCCCTCAGTACTGCCCCTCCGACAGTGCAGCACTCCCTCAGTGCTGACCCTCCGACAGTGCGGTGCTCCGTCAGTAGTGCCCTTCGAACAGTGCAGAACTCTCTCAGTACTGCCCCTCCGAAAATGCAGCGCTCCCTCAGTACTGCCCCTCCGACAGTGCGTGTTCCCTCAGTACTGCCCCTCTGACAGTGCAACGCTCCCTCAGTACTGCCCCTCCGACAGTGCGGTGCTCCCTCAGTACTGCCCCTCCGACAGTGCGACACTCCCTCAGTCCTGCCCCTCCGAAAGTGCAGCGCTCCCTCAGTACTGCCCCTCCGACAGTACAGCACTCCCTGAGAACTGCCCCTCTGACAGTGCAGCACTCCCTCAGTACTGCCCCTCCGACAGTGCGTGTTCCCTCAGTACTGCCCCTCCGACAGTGCGTGTTCCCTCAGTACTGCTCCTCCGACAGTGCGGCACCCCCTCAGTACTGCCCCTCCAACAGTGCAGCGCTCCCTCAATACTGCCCCTCCGACAATGCAGCGCTCCCTCAGTAATGCCCCTCCGACAGTGCGGTGATCCCTCAGTACTGCCCCTACGACAGTGCCGGACACCCTCAGTACTGCCCCTCCGACAATGCGGTGCTCCCTCAGTACTGCCCCTTCGACAGTGCGGCTCTCCCTCAGTACTGCCCCTTCGACAGTGAGGCGCTATCTCAGTACTGTCCCTCCGACAGTGCAGCACTCTCTCAGTACTGTCCCTCCGACAGTGCAGCACTCTCTCAGTACTGTCCCTCCGACAGTGCGGCACTCCCTCAGTACTGCCCCTCCGACAGTGCGGCACACCCTCAGAACTGCCCCTCCGACAGTGCTGTGCCCCCTCAGTACTGCCCCTCCGAAGGTGCGGCACTCACTCCGTACTGCCCCTCCGACAGTGCGGCACTCCCTCAGGACTGCCCCTTCGACAGTGAGGCGCTATCTCAGTATTGCCCCTCCGACAGTGCGGCACTCCCTCAGTACTGCCCCTCCGACAGTGCTGCGCTCACTCAGTACTGCCCCTCCGACAGTGCAGCGCTCCCTCGGTACTGCCCTTCGAACAGTGCAGAACTCCCTCAGTATTGCCCCTCCGACAGTACAGCGCTCCCTCAGTACTGACCCTCCGACAGTGCATCGCTCCCTCAGTACTGCCCTTCCGACAGTGCGGCACTCCCTCAGTACTGCCCCTCCGACAGTGCGGGTTCCCTCAGTACCGCCCCTCCGACAGTGCGGCAATCCCTCAGTTCTGTCACTCCGACAGTGCAGCGCTCCCTCAGTACTGCCTCTCCGACAGTGCAGCACTCCCTCAGTACTGTCCCTCCGACAGTACGGCACTCCCGCAGTACTGCCCTTCGAACAGTGCAGAACTCTCTCAGTCCTGCCCCTCCGACAGTGCGTGTTCCCTCAGTACTGCCCCTCCGACAGTGCGGCGCTCCCTCAGTACTGCCCCTCCGACAGTGCAGCACTCCCTGAGTACTGCCCCTCCGACAGTGCAGCGCTCCCTCGGTACTGCCCTTCGAACAGTGCAGAACTCCCTCAGTACTGCCTCTCCGACAGTGCAGCGCTCCCTCAGTACTGCCCCTCCGACAGTGCGGTGCTCCCTCAGTACTGCCCCTCCGACAGTGCGACATCCCTCAGTCCTACCCCTCCGAAAATGCAGCGCTCCCTCAGTACTGCCCCTCCGACAGTGCAGCACTCCCTGAGAACTGCCCCTCTGACAGTGCAGCACTCCCTCAGTACTGCCCCTCCGACAGTGCAGCACTCTCTCAGTACTGCCCCTCCGAAAGTGCAGCGCTCCCTCAGTACTGCCCCTCCGACAGTGCGTGTTCCCTCAGTACTGCCCCTCTGACAGTGCGTGTTCCCTCAGTACTGCATCTCTGACAGTGCGACACTCCCTCAGTTCTGCCCTCTGACAGTGCAGCATACCCTCAGTACTGCCCCTCCGACAGTGCAGCACTCCCTCAGTTCTGCCCCTCCGACATAGCGGCACTCCCTCCGTACTGCCCCTCCGACAGTGTGACGCTCCCTCAGTACTGCCCCTCCGACAGTGCCGCGCTCCCTCAGTATTGCCCCTCCGACAGTGCGGCACTCCCTCAGTACTGCCCCTCCGACAGTGCAGCACTCCCTCAGTACTGCCCCTCCGACAGTGGGGCGCTCCCTCAGTACTGTCCCTCCTACAGTGCAGCGCTCCCTCACTCAGTACTGTCCCTCCGACAGTGCGGCGCTCCCTCAGTATTGCCCCTCCGACAGTGCGGCGCTCTCTCAGTACTGCCCCTCCGACAGTGCAGCACTCGCTCAGTACTGTCCCTCCGACAGTGCGGTGCTACCTCAGTATTGCCCCTCCGACAGTGCGACGCTCCCTCAGTACTGCCCCTCCGACAGTGCGGCGCTCCCTGAGTACTGCCCCTCCGACAGTGCAGCACTCCCTCAGTACTGCCCCTCCGACAGTGCAGGTTCCCTCAGTACTGCCCCTCCGACAGTGCAGAACTCCCTCAGTACTGCCCCTCCGACAGTGCGGCGCTCTCTGAGTACTGCCCCTCTGACAATGCGACACTCCCTCAGTACTGCCCCTCTGACAGTGCGACACTCCCTCAGCCCTGCCCCTCCGAAAGTGCAGCGCTCCCTGAGTACTGCCCCTCCGACAGTGCGGGTTCCCTCAGTACTGCCCCTCCGACAGTGCGCGTTCCCTCAGTACTGCCCCTCCGACAGTGCGTGTTCCCTCAGTACTGCCCCTCCGAAAGTGCAGCGCTCCCTCAGTACTGCCCCTCCGACAGTGCGCGTTCCCTCAGTACTGCCCCTCCGACAGTGCGTGTTCCCTCAGTACTGCCCCTCCGAAAGTGCAGCGCTCTCTCAGTACTGCCCCTCCGACAGTGCGCGTTCCCTCAGTACTGCCCCTCCGACAGTGCGGCACTCCCTCAGTACTGCCCCTCCGACAGTGCGGCACTCCCTCAGTACTGCCCCTCCGACAGTGCGGCACTCCCTGAGTACTGCCCCTCCGAAAGTGCAGCGCTCCCTCAGTACTGCCCCTCCGACAGTGCGTGTTCCCTCAGTACTGCCCCTCCGACAGTGCGTGTTCCCTCAGTACTGCCCCTCCGACAGTGCGGCGCTCCCTGAGTACTGCCCCTCCGACAGTGCAGCACTCCCTGAGTACCGCCCCTCCGACAGTACAGCACTCCCGCAGTACTGCCCTTCGAACAGTGCAGAACTCTCTCAGTCCTGCCCCTCCGACAGTGCGTGTTCCCTCAGTACTGCCCCTCCGACAGTGCGGCGCTCCCTCAGTACTGCCCCTCCGACAGTGCAGCACTCCCTGAGTACCGCCCCTCCGACAGTACAGCACTCCCGCAGTACTGCCCTTCGAACAGTGCAGAACTCTCTCAGTCCTGCCCCTCCGACAGTACTTGTTCCCTCAGTACTGCCCCTCCGACAGTGCGTGTTCCCTCAGTACTGCCCCTCTGACAGTGCAGCGCTCCCTCAGTACTGCCCCTCCGACAGTGCGGCACTCCCTCAGTACTGCCCCTCCGACAGTGCAGCACTCCCTCAGTACTGCCCCTCCGACAGTGCGTGTTCCCTCAGTACTGCCCCTCCGACAGTGCGGTGCTCCCTCAGTACTGCCCCTCCGACAGTGCGACATCCCTCAGTCCTACCCCTCCGAAAATGCAGCGCTCCCTCAGTACTGCCCCTCCGACAGTGCAGCACTCCCTGAGAACTGCCCCTCTGACAGTGCAGCACTCCCTCAGTACTGCCCCTCCGACAGTGCAGCACTCCCTCAGTACTGCCCCTCCGAAAGTGCAGCGCTCCCTCAGTACTGCCCCTCCGACAGTGCGTATTCCCTCAGTACTGCCCCTCCGATAGTGCGTGTTCCCTCAGTACTGCCCCTCTGACAGTGCGACACTCCCTCAGTTCTGTCCCTCTGACAGTGCAGCACACCCTCAGTACTGCCCCTCCGACAGTGCAGCGCTCCCTCAGTACTGCCCCTCCGACAGTGCGTATTCCCTCAGTACTGCCCCTCCGATAGTGCGTGTTCCCTCAGTACTGCCCCTCCGACAGTGCAGCACTCCCTCAGTGCTGACCCTCCGACAGTGCGGTGCTCCGTCAGTAGTGCCCTTCGAACAGTGCAGAACTCTCTCAGTGCTGCCCCTCCGAAAATGCAGCGCTCCCTCAGTACTGCCCCTCCGACAGTGCGTGTTCCCTCAGTACTGCCCCTCTGACAGTGCAACGCTCCCTCAGTACTGCCCCTCCGACAGTGCGGTGCTCCCTCAGTACTGCCCCTCCGACAGTGCGACACTCCCTCAGTCCTGCCCCTCCGAAAGTGCAGCGCTCCCTCAGTACTGCCCCTCCGACAGTACAGCACTCCCTGAGAACTGCCCCTCTGACAGTGCAGCACTCCCTCAGTACTGCCCCTCCGACAGTGCGTGTTCCCTCAGTACTGACCCTCCGACAGTGCGTGTTCCCTCAGTACTGCCTCTCCGACAGTGCGTCACTCCCTCAGTTATGCGCCTCTGACAGTGCGGCGCTCCCTCAGTACTGCTCCTCCGACAGTGCGGCACCCCCTCAGTACTGCCCCTCCAACAGTGCAGCGCTCCCTCAATACTGCCCCTCCGACAATGCAGCGCTCCCTCAGTAATGCCCCTCCGACAGTGCGGTGATCCCTCAGTACTGCCCCTACGACAGTGCCGGACACCCTCAGTACTGCCCCTCCGACAATGCGGTGCTCCCTCAGTACTGCCCCTTCGACAGTGCGGCTCTCCCTCAGTACTGCCCCTTCGACAGTGAGGCGCTATCTCAGTACTGTCCCTCCGACAGTGCAGCACTCTCTCAGTACTGTCCCTCCGACAGTGCAGCACTCTCTCAGTACTGTCCCTCCGACAGTGCGGCACTCCCTCAGTACTGCCCCTCCGACAGTGCGGCACACCCTCAGAACTGCCCCTCCGACAGTGCTGTGCCCCCTCAGTACTGCCCCTCCGAAGGTGCGGCACTCACTCCGTACTGCCCCTCCGACAGTGCGGCACTCCCTCAGGACTGCCCCTTCGACAGTGAGGCGCTATCTCAGTATTGCCCCTCCGACAGTGCGGCACTCCCTCAGTACTGCCCCTCCGACAGTGCTGCGCTCACTCAGTACTGCCCCTCCGACAGTGCAGCGCTCCCTCGGTACTGCCCTTCGAACAGTGCAGAACTCCCTCAGTATTGCCCCTCCGACAGTACAGCGCTCCCTCAGTACTGACCCTCCGACAGTGCATCGCTCCCTCAGTACTGCCCTTCCGACAGTGCGGCACTCCCTCAGTACTGCCCTTCCGACAGTGCGGCACTCCCTCAGTACTGCCCCTCCGACAGTGCGGGTTCCCTCAGTACCGCCCCTCCGACAGTGCGGCAATCCCTCAGTTCTGTCACTCCGACAGTGCAGCGCTCCCTCAGTACTGCCTCTCCGACAGTGCAGCACTCCCTCAGTACTGTCCCTCCGACAGTACGGCACTCCCGCAGTACTGCCCTTCGAACAGTGCAGAACTCTCTCAGTCCTGCCCCTCCGACAGTGCGTGTTCCCTCAGTACTGCCCCTCCGACAGTGCGGCGCTCCCTCAGTACTGCCCCTCCGACAGTGCAGCACTCCCTGAGTACCGCCCCTCCGACAGTACAGCACTCCCGCAGTACTGCCCTTCGAACAGTGCAGAACTCTCTCAGTCCTGCCCCTCCGACAGTGCGTGTTCCCTCAGTACTGCCCCTCCGAAAGTGCAGCGCTCCCTCAGTACTGCCCCTCCGACAGTGCTTGTTCCCTCAGTACTGCCCCTCCGACAGTGTATCACTCCCTCAGTACTGCCCCTCCGACAGTGCAGCGCTCCCTCAGTACTGCCCCTCCGACAGTGCGTGTTCCTTCAGTACTGCCCCTCTGACAGTGCAGCGCTCCCTCAGTACTGCCCCTCCGACAGTGCGGCACTCCCTCAGTACTGCCCCTCCGACAGTGCAGCACTCCCTCAGTACTGCCCCTCCGACAGTGCGTGTTCCCTCAGTACTGCCCCTCTGACAGTGCAGCGCTCCCTCAGTACTGCCCCTCCGACAGTGCGGTGCTCCCTCAGTACTGCCCCTCCGACAGTGCGACATCCCTCAGTCCTACCCCTCCGAAAATGCAGCGCTCCCTCAGTACTGCCCCTCCGACAGTGCAGCACTCCCTGAGAACTGCCCCTCTGACAGTGCAGCACTCCCTCAGTACTGCCCCTCCGACAGTGCAGCACTCCCTCAGTACTGCCCCTCCGAAAGTGCAGCGCTCCCTCAGTACTGCCCCTCCGACAGTGCGTATTCCCTCAGTACTGCCCCTCCGATAGTGCGTGTTCCCTCAGTACTGCCCCTCTGACAGTGCGACACTCCCTCAGCCCTGCCCCTCCGAAAGTGCAGCGCTCCCTGAGTACTGCCCCTCCGACAGTGCGGGTTCCCTCAGTACTGCCCCTCCGACAGTGCGCGTTCCCTCAGTACTGCCCCTCCGACAGTGCGTGTTCCCTCAGTACTGCCCCTCCGAAAGTGCAGCGCTCCCTCAGTACTGCCCCTCCGACAGTGCGCGTTCCCTCAGTACTGCCCCTCCGACAGTGCGTGTTCCCTCAGTACTGCCCCTCCGAAAGTGCAGCGCTCTCTCAGTACTGCCCCTCCGACAGTGCGCGTTCCCTCAGTACTGCCCCTCCGACAGTGCGGCACTCCCTCAGTACTGCCCCTCCGACAGTGCGGCACTCCCTCAGTACTGCCCCTCCGACAGTGCGGCACTCCCTGAGTACTGCCCCTCCGAAAGTGCAGCGCTCCCTCAGTACTGCCCCTCCGACAGTGCGTGTTCCCTCAGTACTGCCCCTCCGACAGTGCGTGTTCCCTCAGTACTGCCCCTCCGACAGTGCGGCGCTCCCTGAGTACTGCCCCTCCGACAGTGCAGCACTCCCTGAGTACCGCCCCTCCGACAGTACAGCACTCCCGCAGTACTGCCCTTCGAACAGTGCAGAACTCTCTCAGTCCTGCCCCTCCGACAGTGCGTGTTCCCTCAGTACTGCCCCTCCGACAGTGCGGCGCTCCCTCAGTACTGCCCCTCCGACAGTGCAGCACTCCCTGAGTACCGCCCCTCCGACAGCACAGCACTCCCGCAGTACTGCCCTTCGAACAGTGCAGAACTCTCTCAGTCCTGCCCCTCCGACAGTACTTGTTCCCTCAGTACTGCCCCTCCGACAGTGCGTGTTCCCTCAGTACTGCCCCTCCGACAGTGCAGCACTCCCTCAGTACTGCCCCTCCGAAAGTGCAGCGCTCCCTCAGTACTGCCCCTCCGACAGTGCGTATTCCCTCAGTACTGCCCCTCCGATAGTGCGTGTTCCCTCAGTACTGCCCCTCTGACAGTGCGACACTCCCTCAGTTCTGTCCCTCTGACAGTGCAGCACACCCTCAGTACTGCCCCTCCGACAGTGCAGCGCTCCCTCAGTACTGCCCCTCCGACAGTGCATGTTCCCTCAGTACTGCCCCTCCGACAGTGCAGCACTCCCTCAGTGCTGACCCTCCGACAGTGCGGTGCTCCCTCAGTAGTGCCCTTCGAACAGTGCAGAACTCTCTCAATGCTGCCCCTCCGAAAATGCAGCGCTCCCTCAGTACTGCCCCTCCGACAGTGCGTGTTCCCTCAGTACTGCCCCTCTGACAGTGCAACGCTCCCTCAGTACTGCCCCTCCGACAGTGCGGTGCTCCCTCAGTACTGCCCCTCCGACAGTGCGACACTCCCTCAGTCCTGCCCCTCCGAAAGTGCAGCGCTCCCTCAGTACTGCCCCTCCGACAGTACAGCACTCCCTGAGAACTGCCCCTCTGACAGTGCAGCACTCCCTCAGTACTGCCCCTCCGACAGTGCGTGTTCCCTCAGTACTGCCCCTCCGACAGTGCGTGTTTCCTCAGTACTGCCTCTCCGACAGTGCGTCACTCCCTCAGTACTGCTCCTCCGACAGTGCGGCACCCCCTCAGTACTGCCCCTCCAACAGTGCAGCGCTCCCTCAATACTGCCCCTCCGACAATGCAGCGCTCCCTCAGTACTGCCCCTCCGACAATGCGGTGCTCCCTCAGTACTGCTCCTCCGACAGTGCGGCACCCCCTCAGTACTGCCCCTCCAACAGTGCGGTGATCCCTCAGTACTGCTCCTCCGACAGTGCGGCACCCCCTCAGTATTGCCCCTCCGACAATGCGGTGCTCCCTCAGTACTGCCCCTTCGACAGTGCGGCTCTCCCTCAGTACTGCCCCTTCGACAGTGAGGCGCTATCTCAGTACTGTCCCTCCGACAGTGCAGCACTCTCTCAGTACTGTCCCTCCGACAGTGCAGCACTCTCTCAGTACTGTCCCTCCGACAGTGCGGCACTCCCTCAGTACTGCCCCTCCGACAGTGCGGCACACCCTCAGAACTGCCCCTCCGACAGTGCTGTGCCCCCTCAGTACTGCCCCTCCGAAGGTGCGGCACTCACTCCGTACTGCCCCTCCGACAGTGCGGCACTCCCTCAGGACTGCCCCTTCGACAGTGAGGCGCTATCTCAGTATTGCCCCTCCGACAGTGCGGCACTCCCTCAGTACTGCCCCTCCGACAGTGCTGCGCTCACTCAGTACTGCCCCTCCGACAGTGCAGCGCTCCCTCGGTACTGCCCTTCGAACAGTGCAGAACTCCCTCAGTATTGCCCCTCCGACAGTACAGCGCTCCCTCAGTACTGACCCTCCGACAGTGCATCGCTCCCTCAGTACTGCCCTTCCGACAGTGCGGCACTCCCTCAGTACTGCCCTTCCGACAGTGCGGCACTCCCTCAGTACTGCCCCTCCGACAGTGCGGGTTCCCTCAGTACCGCCCCTCCGACAGTGCGGCAATCCCTCAGTTCTGTCACTCCGACAGTGCAGCGCTCCCTCAGTACTGCCTCTCCGACAGTGCAGCACTCCCTCAGTACTGTCCCTCCGACAGTACGGCACTCCCGCAGTACTGCCCTTCGAACAGTGCAGAACTCTCTCAGTCCTGCCCCTCCGACAGTGCGTGTTCCCTCAGTACTGCCCCTCCGACAGTGCGGCGCTCCCTCAGTACTGCCCCTCCGACAGTGCAGCACTCCCTGAGTACCGCCCCTCCGACAGTACAGCACTCCCGCAGTACTGCCCTTCGAACAGTGCAGAACTCTCTGAGTCCTGCCCCTCCGACAGTGCGTGTTCCCTCAGTACTGCCCCTCCGAAAGTGCAGCGCTCCCTCAGTACTGCCCCTCCGACAGTGCTTGTTCCCTCAGTACTGCCCCTCCGACAGTGCGTGTTCCTTCAGTACTGCCCCTCTGACAGTGCAGCGCTCCCTCAGTACTGCCCCTCCGACAGTGCGGCACTCCCTCAGTACTGCCCCTCCGACAGTGCAGCACTCCCTCAGTACTGCCCCTCCGACAGTGCGTGTTCCCTCAGTCCTACCCCTCCGAAAATGCAGCGCTCCCTCAGTACTGCCCCTCCGACAGTGCAGCACTCCCTGAGAACTGCCCCTCTGACAGTGCAGCACTCCCTCAGTACTGCCCCTCCGACAGTGCAGCACTCCCTCAGTACTGCCCCTCCGAAAGTGCAGCGCTCCCTCAGTACTGCCCCTCCGACAGTGCGTATTCCCTCAGTACTGCCCCTCCGATAGTGCGTGTTCCCTCAGTACTGCCCCTCTGACAGTGCGACACTCCCTCAGTTCTGTCCCTCTGACAGTGCAGCACACCCTCAGTACTGCCCCTCCGACAGTGCAGCGCTCCCTCAGTACTGCCCCTCCTACAGTGCATGTTCCCTCAGTACTGCCCCTCCGACAGTGCAGCACTCCCTCAGTGCTGACCCTCCGACAGTGCGGTGCTCCCTCAGTAGTGCCCTTCGAACAGTGCAGAACTCTCTCAATGCTGCCCCTCCGAAAATGCAGCGCTCCCTCAGTACTGCCCCTCCGACAGTGCGTGTTCCCTCAGTACTGCCCCTCTGACAGTGCAACGCTCCCTCAGTACTGCCCCTCCGACAGTGCGGTGCTCCCTCAGTACTGCCCCTCCGACAGTGCGACACTCCCTCAGTCCTGCCCCTCCGAAAGTGCAGCGCTCCCTCAGTACTGCCCCTCCGACAGTGCATGTTCCCTCAGTACTGCCCCTCCGACAGTGCAGCACTCCCTCAGTGCTGACCCTCCGACAGTGCGGTGCTCCGTCAGTAGTGCCCTTCGAACAGTGCAGAACTCTCTCAGTACTGCCCCTCCGAAAATGCAGCGCTCCCTCAGTACTGCCCCTCCGACAGTGCGTGTTCCCTCAGTACTGCCCCTCTGACAGTGCAACGCTCCCTCAGTACTGCCCCTCCGACAGTGCGGTGCTCCCTCAGTACTGCCCCTCCGACAGTGCGACACTCCCTCAGTCCTGCCCCTCCGAAAGTGCAGCGCTCCCTCAGTACTGCCCCTCCGACAGTACAGCACTCCCTGAGAACTGCCCCTCTGACAGTGCAGCACTCCCTCAGTACTGCCCCTCCGACAGTGCGTGTTCCCTCAGTACTGCCCCTCCGACAGTGCGTGTTCCCTCAGTACTGCCTCTCCGACAGTGCGTCACTCCCTCAGTACTGCTCCTCCGACAGTGCGGCACCCCCTCAGTACTGCCCCTCCAACAGTGCAGCGCTCCCTCAATACTGCCCCTCCGACAATGCAGCGCTCCCTCAGTACTGCCCCTCCGACAATGCGGTGCTCCCTCAGTACTGCTCCTCCGACAGTGCGGCACCCCCTCAGTACTGCCCCTCCAACAGTGCAGCGCTCCCTCAATACTGCCCCTCCGACAATGCAGCGCTCCCTCAGTACTGCCCCTCCGACAATGCAGCGCTCCCTCAGTACTGCCCCTCCGACAATGCGGTGCTCCCTCAGTACTGCCCCTCCAACAGTGCGGTGATCCCTCAGTACTGCCCCTACGACAGTGCCGGACACCCTCAGTACTGCCCCTCCGACAATGCGGTGCTCCCTCAGTACTGCCCCTTCGACAGTGCGGCTCTCCCTCAGTACTGCCCCTTCGACAGTGAGGCGCTATCTCAGTACTGTCCCTCCGACAGTGCAGCACTCTCTCAGTACTGTCCCTCCGACAGTGCAGCACTCTCTCAGTACTGTCCCTCCGACAGTGCGGCACTCCCTCAGTACTGCCCCTCCGACAGTGCGGCACACCCTCAGAACTGCCCCTCCGACAGTGCTGTGCCCCCTCAGTACTGCCCCTCCGAAGGTGCGGCACTCACTCCGTACTGCCCCTCCGACAGTGCGGCACTCCCTCAGGACTGCCCCTTCGACAGTGAGGCGCTATCTCAGTATTGCCCCTCCGACAGTGCGGTAACTCCCTCAGTACTGCCCCTCCGACAGTGCTGCGCTCACTCAGTACTGCCCCTCCGACAGTGCAGCGCTCCCTCGGTACTGCCCTTCGAACAGTGCAGAACTCCCTCAGTATTGCCCCTCCGACAGTACAGCGCTCCCTCAGTACTGACCCTCCGACAGTGCATCGCTCCCTCAGTACTGCCCTTCCGACAGTGCGGCACTCCCTCAGTACTGCCCTTCCGACAGTGCGGCACTCCCTCAGTACTGCCCCTCCGACAGTGCGGGTTCCCTCAGTACCGCCCCTCCGACAGTGCGGCAATCCCTCAGTTCTGTCACTCCGACAGTGCAGCGCTCCCTCAGTACTGCCTCTCCGACAGTGCAGCACTCCCTCAGTACTGTCCCTCCGACAGTACGGCACTCCCGCAGTACTGCCCTTCGAACAGTGCAGAACTCTCTCAGTCCTGCCCCTCCGACAGTGCGTGTTCCCTCAGTACTGCCCCTCCGACAGTGCGGCGCTCCCTCAGTACTGCCCCTCCGACAGTGCAGCACTCCCTGAGTACCGCCCCTCCGACAGTACAGCACTCCCGCAGTACTGCCCTTCGAACAGTGCAGAACTCTCTCAGTCCTGCCCCTCCGACAGTGCGTGTTCCCTCAGTACTGCCCCTCCGAAAGTGCAGCGCTCCCTCAGTACTGCCCCTCCGACAGTGCTTGTTCCCTCAGTACTGCCCCTCCGACAGTGCGTGTTCCTTCAGTACTGCCCCTCTGACAGTGCAGCGCTCCCTCAGTACTGCCCCTCCGACAGTGCGGCACTCCCTCAGTACTGCCCCTCCAACAGTGCAGCACTCCCTCAGTACTGCCCCTCCGACAGTGCGTGTTCCCTCAGTACTGCCCCTCTGACAGTGCAGCGCTCCCTCAGTACTGCCCCTCTGACAATGCGACACTCCCTCAGTACTGCCCCTCTGACAGTGCGACACTCCCTCAGCCCTGCCCCTCCGAAAGTGCAGCGCTCCCTGAGTACTGCCCCTCCGACAGTGCGTATTCCCTCAGTACTGCCCCTCCGATAGTGCGTGTTCCCTCAGTACTGCCCCTCTGACAGTGCGACACTCCCTCAGTTCTGTCCCTCTGACAGTGCAGCACACCCTCAGTACTGCCCCTCCGACAGTGCAGCGCTCCCTCAGTACTGCCCCTCCGACAGTGCATGTTCCCTCAGTACTGCCCCTCCGACAGTGCAGCACTCCCTCAGTGCTGACCCTCCGACAGTGCGGTGCTCCGTCAGTAGTTCCCTTCGAACAGTGCAGAACTCTCTCAGTACTGCCCCTCCGAAAATGCAGCGCTCCCTCAGTACTGCCCCTCCGACAGTGCGTGTTCCCTCAGTACTGCCCCTCTGACAGTGCAACGCTCCCTCAGTACTGCCCCTCCGACAGTGCGGTGCTCCCTCAGTACTGCCCCTCCGACAGTGCGACACTCCCTCAGTCCTGCCCCTCCGAAAGTGCAGCGCTCCCTCAGTACTGCCCCTCCGACAGTACAGCACTCCCTGAGAACTGCCCCTCTGACAGTGCAGCACTCCCTCAGTACTGCCCCTCCGACAGTGCGTGTTCCCTCAGTACTGCCCCTCTGACAGTGCGTGTTCCCTCAGTACTGCATCTCTGACAGTGCGACACTCCCTCAGTTCTGCCCTCTGACAGTGCAGCATACCCTCAGTACTGCCCCTCCGACAGTGCAGCACTCCCTCAGTTCTGCCCCTCCGACATAGCGGCACTCCCTCCGTACTGCCCCTCCGACAGTGTGACGCTCCCTCAGTACTGCCCCTCCGACAGTGCCGCGCTCCCTCAGTATTGCCCCTCCGACAGTGCGGCACTCCCTCAGTACTGCCCCTCCGACAGTGCAGCACTCCCTCAGTACTGCCCCTCCGACAGTGGGGCGCTCCCTCAGTACTGTCCCTCCTACAGTGCAGCGCTCCCTCACTCAGTACTGTCCCTCCGACAGTGCGGCGCTCCCTCAGTATTGCCCCTCCGACAGTGCGGCGCTCTCTCAGTACTGCCCCTCCGACAGTGCAGCACTCGCTCAGTACTGTCCCTCCGACAGTGCGGTGCTACCTCAGTATTGCCCCTCCGACAATGCGGCGCTCCCTGAGTACTGCCCCTCCGACAGTGCGGCGCTCCCTGAGTACTGCCCCTCCGACAGTGCAGACCTCCTTCAGTACTGCCCCTCCGACAGTGCAGGTTCCCTCAGTACTGCCCCTCCGACAGTGCAGAACTCCCTCAGTACTGCCCCTCTGACAATGCGACACTCCCTCAGTACTGCCCCTCTGACAGTGCGACACTCCCTCAGCCCTGCCCCTCCGAAAGTGCAGCGCTCCCTCAGTACTCCCCCTCCGACATTGCGGCATTCCCTCAGTACTGCCCTTCCGACAGTGCCGCGCTCCCTCTGTATTGCCCCTCCGACAGTGCGGCGCTCTCTGAGTACTGCCCCTCTGACAATGCGACACTCCCTCAGTACTGCCCCTCTGACAGTGCGACACTCCCTCAGCCCTGCCCCTCCGAAAGTGCAGCGCTCCCTGAGTACTGCCCCTCCGACAGTGCGGGTTCCCTCAGTACTGCCCCTCCGACAGTGCGCGTTCCCTCAGTACTGCCCCTCCGACAGTGCGTGTTCCCTCAGTACTGCCCCTCCGAAAGTGCAGCGCTCCCTCAGTACTGCCCCTCCGACAGTGCGCGTTCCCTCAGTACTGCCCCTCCGACAGTGCGTGTTCCCTCAGTACTGCCCCTCCGAAAGTGCAGCGCTCTCTCAGTACTGCCCCTCCGACAGTGCGCGTTCCCTCAGTACTGCCCCTCCGACAGTGCGGCACTCCCTCAGTACTGCCCCTCCGACAGTGCGGCACTCCCTGAGTACTGCCCCTCCGAAAGTGCAGCGCTCCCTCAGTACTGCCCCTCCGACAGTGCGTGTTCCCTCAGTACTGCCCCTCCGACAGTGCGGCGCTCCCTCAGTACTGCCCCTCCGACAGTGCAGCACTCCCTGAGTACCGCCCCTCCGACAGTACAGCACTCCCGCAGTACTGCCCTTCGAACAGTGCAGAACTCTCTCAGTCCTGCCCCTCCGACAGTACTTGTTCCCTCAGTACTGCCCCTCCGACAGTGCGTGTTCCCTCAGTACTGCCCCTCTGACAGTGCAGCGCTCCCTCAGTACTGCCCCTCCGACAGTGCGGTGCTCCCTCAGTACTGCCCCTCCGACAGTGCGACATCCCTCAGTCCTACCCCTCCGAAAATGCAGCGCTCCCTCAGTACTGCCCCTCCGACAGTGCAGCACTCCCTGAGAACTGCCCCTCTGACAGTGCAGCACTCCCTCAGTACTGCCCCTCCGACAGTGCAGCACTCCCTCAGTACTGCCCCTCCGAAAGTGCAGCGCTCCCTCAGTACTGCCCCTCCGACAGTGCGTATTCCCTCAGTACTGCCCCTCCGATAGTGCGTGTTCCCTCAGTACTGCCCCTCTGACAGTGCGACACTCCCTCAGTTCTGTCCCTCTGACAGTGCAGCACACCCTCAGTACTGCCCCTCCGACAGTGCAGCGCTCCCTCAGTACTGCCCCTCCGACAGTGCATGTTCCCTCAGTACTGCCCCTCCGACAGTGCAGCACTCCCTCAGTGCTGACCCTCCGACAGTGCGGTGCTCCGTCAGTAGTGCCCTTCGAACAGTGCAGAACTCTCTCAGTACTGCCCCTCCGAAAATGCAGCGCTCCCTCAGTACTGCCCCTCCGACAGTGCGTGTTCCCTCAGTACTGCCCCTCTGACAGTGCAACGCTCCCTCAGTACTGCCCCTCCGACAGTGCGGTGCTCCCTCAGTACTGCCCCTCCGACAGTGCGACACTCCCTCAGTCCTGCCCCTCCGAAAGTGCAGCGCTCCCTCAGTACTGCCCCTCCGACAGTACAGCACTCCCTGAGAACTGCCCCTCTGACAGTGCAGCACTCCCTCAGTACTGCCCCTCCGACAGTGCGTGTTCCCTCAGTACTGCCCCTCTGACAGTGCGTGTTCCCTCAGTACTGCATCTCTGACAGTGCGACACTCCCTCAGTTCTGCCCTCTGACAGTGCAGCATACCCTCAGTACTGCCCCTCCGACAGTGCAGCACTCCCTCAGTTCTGCCCCTCCGACATAGCGGCACTCCCTCCGTACTGCCCCTCCGACAGTGTGACGCTCCCTCAGTACTGCCCCTCCGACAGTGCCGCGCTCCCTCAGTATTGCCCCTCCGACAGTGCGGCACTCCCTCAGTACTGCCCCTCCGACAGTGCAGCACTCCCTCAGTACTGCCCCTCCGACAGTGGGGCGCTCCCTCAGTACTGTCCCTCCTACAGTGCAGCGCTCCCTCACTCAGTACTGTACCTCCGACAGTGCGGCGCTCCCTCAGTATTGCCCCTCCGACAGTGCGGCGCTCTCTCAGTACTGCCCCTCCGACAGTGCAGCACTCGCTCAGTACTGTCCCTCCGACAGTGCGGTGCTACCTCAGTATTGCCCCTCCGACAATGCGGCGCTCCCTGAGTACTGCCCCTCCGACAGTGCGGCGCTCCCTGAGTACTGCCCCTCCGACAGTGCAGACCTCCTTCAGTACTGCCCCTCCGACAGTGCAGGTTCCCTCAGTACTGCCCCTCCGACAGTGCAGAACTCCCTCAGTACTGCCCCTCTGACAATGCGACACTCCCTCAGTACTGCCCCTCTGACAGTGCGACACTCCCTCAGCCCTGCCCCTCCGAAAGTGCAGCGCTCCCTCAGTACTCCCCCTCCGACATTGCGGCATTCCCTCAGTACTGCCCTTCCGACAGTGCCGCGCTCCCTCTGTATTGCCCCTCCGACAGTGCGGCGCTCTCTGAGTACTGCCCCTCTGACAATGCGACACTCCCTCAGTACTGCCCCTCTGACAGTGCGACACTCCCTCAGCCCTGCCCCTCCGAAAGTGCAGCGCTCCCTGAGTACTGCCCCTCCGACAGTGCGGGTTCCCTCAGTACTGCCCCTCCGACAGTGCGCGTTCCCTCAGTACTGCCCCTCCAACAGTGCGTGTTCCCTCAGTACTGCCCCTCCGAAAGTGCAGCGCTCCCTCAGTACTGCCCCTCCGACAGTGCGCGTTCCCTCAGTACTGCCCCTCCGACAGTGCGTGTTCCCTCAGTACTGCCCCTCCGAAAGTGCAGCGCTCTCTCAGTACTGCCCCTCCGACAGTGCGCGTTCCCTCAGTACTGCCCCTCCGACAGTGCGGCACTCCCTCAGTACTGCCCCTCCGACAGTGCGGCACTCCCTGAGTACTGCCCCTCCGAAAGTGCAGCGCTCCCTCAGTACTGCCCCTCCGACAGTGCGTGTTCCCTCAGTACTGCCCCTCCGACAGTGCGTGTTCCCTCAGTACTGCCCCTCCGACAGTGCGGCGCTCCCTCAGTACTGCCCCTCCGACAGTGCAGCACTCCCTGAGTACCGCCCCTCCGACAGTACAGCACTCCCGCAGTACTGCCCTTCGAACAGTGCAGAACTCTCTCAGTCCTGCCCCTCCGACAGTACTTGTTCCCTCAGTACTGCCCCTCCGACAGTGCGTGTTCCCTCAGTACTGCCCCTCTGACAGTGCAGCGCTCCCTCAGTACTGCCCCTCCGACAGTGCGGCACTCCCTCAGTACTGCCCCTCCGACAGTGCAGCACTCCCTCAGTACTGCCCCTCCGACAGTGCGTGTTCCCTCAGTACTGCCCCTCTGACAGTGCAGCGCTCCCTCAGTACTGCCCCTCCGACAGTGCGGTGCTCCCTCAGTACTGCACCTCCGACAGTGCGACATCCCTCAGTCCTACCCCTCCGAAAGTGCAGCGCTCCCTCAGTACTGCCCCTCCGACAGTGCAGTACTCCCTGAGAACTGCCCCTCTGACAGTGCAGCACTCCCTCAGTACTGCCCCTCCGACAGTGCAGCACTCCCTCAGTACTGCCCCTCCGAAAGTGCAGCGCTCCCTCAGTACTGCCCCTCCGACAGTGCGTATTCCCTCAGTACTGCCCCTCCGATAGTGCGTGTTCCCTCAGTACTGCCCCTCTGACAGTGCGACACTCCCTCAGTTCTGTCCCTCTGACAGTGCAGCACACCCTCAGTACTGCCCCTCCGACAGTGCAGCACTCCCTCAGTACTGCCCCTCCGAAAGTGCAGCGCTCCCTCAGTACTGCCCCTCCGACAGTGCGTGTTCCCTCAGTACTGCCCCTCCGACAGTGCAGCACTCCCTCAGTGCTGACCCTCCGACAGTGCGGTGCTCCCTCAGTTGTGCCCTTCGAACAGTGCAGAACTCTCTCAGTACTGCCCCTCCGAAAATGCAGCGCTCCCTCAGTACTGCCCCTCCGACAGTGCGTGTTCCCTCAGTACTGCCCCTCTGACAGTGCAACGCTCCCTCAGTACTGCCCCTCCAACAGTGCGGTGCTCCCTCAGTACTGCCCCTCCGACAGTGCGACACTCCCTCAGTCCTGCCCCTCCGAAAGTGCAGCGCTCCCTCAGTACTGCCCCTCTGACAGTGCAGCACTCCCTGAGAACTGCCCCTCTGACAGTGCAGCACTCCCTCAGTACTGCCCCTCCGACAGTGCGTGTTCCCTCAGTACTGCCCCTCCGACAGTGCGTGTTCCCTCAGTACTGCATCTCTGACAGTGCGACACTCCCTCAGTTCTGCCCTCTGACAGTGCAGCATACCCTCAGTACTGCCCCTCCGACAGTGCAGCACTCCCTCAGTATTGCCCCTCCAACAGTGCAGCACTCCCTCAGCGCTATCCCTCCGACAGTGCAGACCTCCCTCAGAACTGCCCCTCCGACAGTACGGCGCTCCCTCAGTACTGCCCCTCCGACAGTGCAGCACTCCCTCAGTACTGACCCTCCGAAAGTGCAGCGCTCCCTCAGTACTGCCCCTCCGACAGTGCGGGTTCCCTCTGTACTGCCCCTCCGACAGTGCGTGTTCCCTCAGTACTGCCCCTCCGACAGTGCGTGTTCCCTCAGTACTGCCCTTCCGACAGTGCGGCACTCCCTCAGTACTGCCCCTCCGACAGTGCGGTGCTCCCTCAGTGCTGCCCCTCCGACAGTGCAGCACTCCCTGAGAACTGCCCCTCTGACAGTGCAGCGCTCCCTCAGTACTGCCCCTCCGACAGTGCGGTGCTCCCTCAGTACTGCCCCTCCGACAGTGCGACATCCCTCAGTCCTACCCCTCCGAAAGTGCAGCGCTCCCTCAGTACTGCCCCTCCGACAGTGCAGCACTCCCTGAGAACTGCCCCTCTG
This sequence comes from Pristiophorus japonicus, assembly GCF_044704955.1. Taxonomy (NCBI): domain Eukaryota; kingdom Metazoa; phylum Chordata; class Chondrichthyes; family Pristiophoridae; genus Pristiophorus; species Pristiophorus japonicus. The sequence goes on along the minus strand of NC_091980.1, from coordinate 3,007,621 downwards.
ACAGTGCAGCACTCCCTCAGTACTGCCCCTCCGACAGTGCAGCACTCCCTCAGTACTGCCCCTCCGAAAGTGCAGCGCTCCCTCAGTACTGCCCCTCTGACAGTGCGTATTCCCTCAGTACTGCCCCTCCGATAGTGCGTGTTCCCTCAGTACTGCCCCTCTGACAGTGCGACACACCCTCAGTTCTGTCCCTCTGACAGTGCAGCACACCCTCAGTACTGCCCCTCCGACAGTGCAGCACTCCCTCAGTACTGCCCCTCCGACAGTGCGTGTTCCCTCAGTACTGCCCTTCCGACAGTGCAGAACTCCCTCAGTACTGCCCCTCCGACAGTGCGGTGCTCCCTCAGTGCTGCCCCTCCGACAGTGCGGTGCTCCCTCAGTTGTGCCCTTCGAACAGTGCAGAACTCTCTCAGTACTGCCCCTCCGAAAATGCAAAACTCCCTCAGTACTGCCCCTCCAACAGTGCGACATCCCTCAGTCCTACCCATCCGAAAGTGCAGCGCTCCCTCAGTACTGCCCCTCCGACAGTGCAGCACTCCCTGAGAACTGCCCCTCTGACAATGCAGCACTCCCTCAGTACTGCCCCTCCGACAGTGCAGCACTCCCTCAGTACTGCCCCTCCGAAAGTGCAGCGCTCCCTCAGTACTGCCCCTCCGACAGTGCGTATTCCCTCAGTACTGCCCCTCCGATAGTGCGTGTTCCCTCAGTACTGCCCCTCTGACAGTGCGACACTCCCTCAGTTCTGTCCCTCTGACAGTGCAGCACACCCTCAGTACTGCCCCTCCGACAGTGCAGCACTCCCTCAGTACTGCCCCTCCGAAAGTGCAGCGCTCCCTCAGTACTGCCCCTCCGACAGTGCGTGTTCCCTCAGTACTGCCCCTCCGACAGTGCAGCACTCCCTCAGTGCTGACCCTCCGACAGTGCGGTGCTCCCTCAGTTGTGCCCTTCGAACAGTGCAGAACTCTCTCAGTACTGCCCCTCCGAAAATGCAGCGCTCCCTCAGTACTGCCCCTCCGACAGTGCAACGCTCCCTCAGTACTGCCCCTCCGACAGTGCGGAGCTCCCTCAGTACTGCCCCTCCGACAGTGCGACACTCCCTCAGTCCTGCCCCTCCGAAAGTGCAGCGCTCCCTCAGTACTGCCCCTCTGACAGTGCAGACCTCCCTCAGAACTGCCCCTCCGACAGTACGGCGCTCCCTCAGTACTGCCCCTCCGACAGTGCAGCACTCCCTCAGTACTGACCCTCCGACAGTGCGGTGCTCCCTCAGTACCGCCCTTCGAACAGTGCAGAACTCTCTCAGTACTGCCCCTCCGACAGTGCGGGTTCCCTCAGTACTGCCCCTCCGAAAGTGCATCGCTCCCTCAGTACTGCCCCTCTGACAGTGCGTGTTCCCTCAGTACTGCCCCTCCGACAGTGCGTGTTCCCTCAGTACTGCCCCTCCGACAGTGCGTGTTCCCTCAGTACTGCCCTTCCGACAGTGCAGCACTCCTTGAGAACTGCACCTCTGATAGTGCAGCACTCCCTCAGTACTGCCCCTCCGACAGTGCAGCACTCCCTCAGTACTGCCCCTCCGAAAGTGCAGCGCTCCCTCAGTACTGCCCCTCTGAGAGTGCGACACTCCCTCAGTACTGCCCCTCCGACAGTGCGGCAGCCCCTCAGTTCTGCCCCTCCGACAGTGCGGCGCTCTCTCAGTACTGTCCCTCCGACAGTGCAGCACTCCCTCAGTACTGACCCTCCGACAGTACGGTGCTCCCTCAGTACTGCCCTTCGAACAGTGCAGCGCTCCCTCAGTACTGCCCCTCCGACAGTGCGTGTTCCCTCAGTACTGCCCCTCCGACAGTGCGTGTTCCCTCAGTACTGCCCCTCTGACAGTGCAGCGCTCCCTCAGTACTGCCCCTCCGACAGTGCGGCACTCCCTCAGTACTGCCCCTCCGACAGTGCAGCACTCCCTCAGTACTGACCCTCCGACAGTGTGGCACTCCCACAGTACTGCCCCTCTGACAATGCGGTGCTCCCTCAGTACTGCCCCTCCGAAAGTGCAGCGCTCCCTCAGTACTGCCCCTCCAACAGTGCGTGTTCCCTCAGTACTGCCCCTCCGACAGTGCGTGTTCCCTCAGTACTGCCCCTCCGACAGTGCGTGTTCCCTCAGTACTGCCCCTCTGACAGTGCAGCGCTCCCTCAGTACTGCCCCTCCGACAGTGCGGCGCTCCTTCAGTACTGCCCCTCCGACAGTGCAGCACTCCCTCAGTACTGCCCTTCGAACAGTGCAGAATTCTCTCAGTACTGCCCCTCCGACAGTACGGGTTCCCTCAGTACTGCCCCTCCGAAAGTGCAGCGCTCCCGCAGTACTGCCCCTCCAACAGTGCGTGTTCCCTCAGTACTGCCCCTCCGACAGTGCGTGTTCCCTCAGTACTGCCCCTCTGACAGTGCAGCGCTCCCTCAGTACTGCCCCTCCGACAGTGCGACAATCCCTCAGTCCTACCCCTCCGATAGTGCGTGTTCCCTCAGTACTGCGCCTCTGACAGTGCGACACTCCCTCAGTTCTGTCCCTCTGACAGTGCAGCACACCCTCAGTGCTGCCCCTCCGACAGTGCAGCACTCCCTCAGTACTGCCCCTCCGAAAGTGCAGCGCTCCCTCAGTACTGCCCCTCCGACAGTGCGTGTTCCCTCAGTACTGCCCCTCCGACAGTGCAGCACTCCCTCAGTGCTGACCCTCCGACAGTGCGGTGCTCCCTCAGTAGTGCTCTTCGAACAGTGCAGAACTCTCTCAGTACTGCCCCTCCGAAAATGCAGCGCTCCCTCAGTACTGCCCCTCCGACAGTGCGTGTTCCCTCAGTATTGCCCCTCTGACAGTGCAGCGCTCCCTCAGTACAGCCCCTCCGACAGTGCGGTGCTCCCTCAGTTCTGCCCCTCCGACAGTGCGGTGCTCCCTCAGTACTGACCCTCCGATAGTGCGGTGCTCCCTCAGTACTGCCCTTCGAACAGTGCAGAACTCTCTCAGTACTGCCCCTCCGACGGTGCGGGTTCCCTCAGTACTGCCCCTCCGAAAGTGCATCGCTCCCTCAGTACTGCCCCTCCGACAGTGCGTGTTCCCTCAGTGCTGCCCCTCCGACAGTGCGTGTTCCCTCAGTACTGCCCCTCCGAAAGTGCAGCGCTCCCTCAGTACTGCCCCTCCGACAGTGCAGCACTCCCTGAGAACTGCCCCTCTGACAGTGCAGCACTCCCTCAGTAGTGCCCCTCCGACAGTGCGTGTTCCCTCAGTACTGCCCCTCCGACAGTGCGTGTTCCCTCAGTACTGCCCCTCTGACAGTGCGACACTCCCTCAGTTCTGCCCTCTGACAGTGCAGCACTCCCTCAGTACTGCCCCTCCGACAGTGGGGCGCTCCCTCAGTACTGTCCCTCCTACAGTGCAGCGCTCCCTCACTCAGTACTGTCCCTCCGACAGTGCAGCACTCCCTCAGTACTGCCCCTCCGACAATGCGACACTCCGACACTCCCTCAGTACTGTCCCTCCGACAGTGCGGTGCTACCTCAGTATTGCCCTTCCGACAGTGCGTGTTCCCTCAGTACTGCCCCTCCGACAGTGCAGAACTCCCTCAGTACTGCCCCTCCGACAGTGCAGAACTCCCTCAGTACTGCCCCTCTGACAATGCGACACTCTCTCAGTACTGTCCCTCCGACAGTGCAACACTCCCTCAGTACTGCCCCTCCGACAATGCGACACTCCGACACTCCCTCAGTACTGTCCCTCCGACAGTGCAGCACTCCCTCAGTGCTGACCCTCCGACAGTGCGGTGCTCCCTCAGTAGTGCTCTTCGAACAGTGCAGAACTCTCTCAGTACTGCCCCTCCGAAAATGCAGCGCTCCCTCAGTACTGCCCCTCCGACAGTGCGTGTTCCCTCAGTACTGCCCCTCTGACAGTGCAGCGCTCCCTCAGTACAGCCCCTCCGACAGTGCGGTGCTCCCTCAGTACTGCCCCTCCGACAGTGCGGTGCTCCCTCAGTACTGACCCTCCGATAGTGCGGTGCTCCCTCAGTACTGCCCTTCGAACAGTGCAGAACTCTCTCAGTACTGCCCCTCCGACAGTGCGGGTTCCCTCAGTACTGCCCCTCCGAAAGTGCAGCGCTCCCTCAGTACTGCCCCTCCAACAGTGCGTGTTCCCTCAGTACTGCCCCTCCGACAGTGCGTGTTCCCTCAGTACTGCCCCTCCGACAGTGCGTGTTCCCTCAGTACTGCCCCTCTGACAGTGCAGCGCTCCCTCAGTACTGCCCCTCCGACAGTGCGGCGCTCCTTCAGTACTGCCCCTCCGACAGTGCAGCACTCCCTCAGTACTGCCCTTCGAACAGTGCAGAATTCTCTCAGTACTGCCCCTCCGACAGTACGGGTTCCCTCAGTACTGCCCCTCCGAAAGTGCAGCGCTCCCTCAGTACTGCCCCTCCAACAGTGCGTGTTCCCTCAGTACTGCCCCTCCGACAGTGCGTGTTCCCTCAGTACTGCCCCTCTGACAGTGCAGCGCTCCCTCAGTACTGCCCCTCCGACAGTGCGGTGCTCCCTCAGTACTGCCCCTCCGACAGTGCGACAATCCCTCAGTCCTACCCCTCCGATAGTGCGTGTTCCCTCAGTACTGCGCCTCTGACAGTGCGACACTCCCTCAGTTCTGTCCCTCTGACAGTGCAGCACACCCTCAGTGCTGCCCCTCCGACAGTGCAGCACTCCCTCAGTACTGCCCCTCCGAAAGTGCAGCGCTCCCTCAGTACTGCCCCTCCGACAGTGCGTGTTCCCTCAGTACTGCCCCTCCGACAGTGCAGCACTCCCTCAGTGCTGACCCTCCGACAGTGCGGTGCTCCCTCAGTAGTGCTCTTCGAACAGTGCAGAACTCTCTCAGTACTGCCCCTCCGAAAATGCAGCGCTCCCTCAGTACTGCCCCTCCGACAGTGCGTGTTCCCTCAGTACTGCCCCTCTGACAGTGCAGCGCTCCCTCAGTACAGCCCCTCCGACAGTGCGGTGCTCCCTCAGTTCTGCCCCTCCGACAGTGCGGTGCTCCCTCAGTACTGACCCTCCGATAGTGCGGTGCTCCCTCAGTACTGCCCTTCGAACAGTGCAGAACTCTCTCAGTACTGCCCCTCCGACAGTGCGGGTTCCCTCAGTACTGCCCCTCCGAAAGTGCATCGCTCCCTCAGTACTGCCCCTCCGACAGTGCGTGTTCCCTCAGTGCTGCCCCTCCGACAGTGCGTGTTCCCTCAGTACTGCCCCTCCGAAAGTGCAGCGCTCCCTCAGTACTGCCCCTCCGACAGTGCAGCACTCCCTGAGAACTGCCCCTCTGACAGTGCAGCACTCCCTCAGTAGTGCCCCTCCGACAGTGCGTGTTCCCTCAGTACTGCCCCTCCGACAGTGCGTGTTCCCTCAGTACTGCCCCTCTGACAGTGCGACACTCCCTCAGTTCTGCCCTCTGACAGTGCAGCACACCCTCAGTACTGCCCCTCCGACAGTGCAGCACTCCCTCAGTACTGCCCCTCCGACAGTGGGGCGCTCCCTCAGTACTGTCCCTCCTACAGTGCAGCGCTCCCTCACTCAGTACTGTCCCTCCGACAGTGCGGCGCTCCCTCAGTATTGCCCCTCCGACAGTGCGGCGCTCTCTCAGTACTGCCCCTCCGACAGTGCAGCACTCTCTCAGTACTGTCCCTCCGACAGTGCAGCACTCCCTCAGTACTGCCCCTCCGACAATGCGACACTCCGACACTCCCTCAGTACTGTCCCTCCGACAGTGCGGTGCTACCTCAGTATTGCCCCTCCGACAGTGCGTGTTCCCTCAGTACTGCCCCTCCGACAGTGCAGAACTCCCTCAGTACTGCCCCTCCGACAGTGCAGAACTCCCTCAGTACTGCCCCTCTGACAATGCGACACTCTCTCAGTACTGTCCCTCCGACAGTGCAACACTCCCTCAGTACTGCCCCTCCGACAATGCGACACTCCGACACTCCCTCAGTACTGTCCCTCCGACAGTGCAGCACTCCCTCAGTGCTGACCCTCCGACAGTGCGGTGCTCCCTCAGTAGTGCTCTTCGAACAGTGCAGAACTCTCTCAGTACTGCCCCTCCGAAAATGCAGCGCTCCCTCAGTACTGCCCCTCCGACAGTGCGTGTTCCCTCAGTACTGCCCCTCTGACAGTGCAGCGCTCCCTCAGTACAGCCCCTCCGACAGTGCGGTGCTCCCTCAGTACTGCCCCTCCGACAGTGCGGTGCTCCCTCAGTACTGACCCTCCGATAGTGCGGTGCTCCCTCAGTACTGCCCTTCGAACAGTGCAGAACTCTCTCAGTACTGCCCCTCCGACAGTGCGGGTTCCCTCAGTACTGCCCCTCCGAAAGTGCATCGCTCCCTCAGTACTGCCCCTCCGACAGTGCGTGTTCCCTCAGTGCTGCCCCTCCGACAGTGCGTGTTCCCTCAGTACTGCCCCTCCGAAAGTGCAGCGCTCCCTCAGTACTGCCCCTCCGACAGTGCAGCACTCCCTGAGAACTGCCCCTCTGACAGTGCAGCACTCCCTCAGTAGTGCCCCTCCGACAGTGCGTGTTCCCTCAGTACTGCCCCTCCGACAGTGCGTGTTCCCTCAGTACTGCCCCTCTGACAGTGCGACACTCCCTCAGTACTGCCCTCTGACAGTGCAGCACACCCTCAGTACTGCCCCTCCAACAGTGCAGCACTCCCTGAGTACCGCCCCTCCGACAGTGCGGTGCTCCCTCAGTACTGCCCCTCCGACAGTGCGGCGCTCCCTCAGTACTGCCCCTCCGACAGTGCAGCGCTCCCTCAGTACTGCCCCTCCAACAGTGCGTGTTCCCTCAGTACTGCCCCTCCGACAGTGCAGCGCTCCCTCAGTACTGCCCCTCCGACAGTGCGGTGCTCCCTCAGTACTGCCCCTCCGACAGTGCGACAATCCCTCAGTCCTACCCCTCGAAAGTGCAGCGCTCCCTCAGTACTGCCCCTTCGACAGTGCAGCACTCCCTGAGAACTGCCCCTCTGACAGTGCAGCACTCCCTCAGTACTGCCCCTCCGAAAGTACGTATTCCCTCAGTACTGCCCCTCCGATAGTGCGTGTTCCCTCAGTACTGTGCCTCTGACAGTGCGACACTCCCTCAGTTCTGTCCCTCTGACAGTGCAGCACACCCTCAGTACTGCCCCTCCGACAGTGCAGCACTCCCTCAGTACTGCCCCTCCGAAAGTGCAGCGCTCCCTCAGTACTGCCCCTCCGACAGTGCGTGTTCCCTCAGTACTGCCCCTCCGACAGTGCAGCACTCCCTCAGTGCTGACCCTCCGACAGTGCGGTGCTCCCTCAGTAGTGCTCTTCGAACAGTGCAGAACTCCCTCAGTACTTCCCCTCCGACAGTGCAGCGCTCCCTCAGTACTGCCCCTCCGACAGTGCAGCTCTCCCTCAGTACTGCCCCTCCGACAGTGCGGTGCTCCCTCAGTACTGCCCCCCCGAAAGTGCAGCGCTCCCTCAGTATTGCCCCTCCGACAGTGTGGCACTCCCTCAGTACTGCCCCGCCGACAGTGCGGCGCTCACTCAGTACTGCCCCTGCGACAGTCCAGCACTCCCTCAGTACTGCCCCTCCGACAGTGCGGCACTCCCTCAGTACTGCCCCTCCGACAGTGCGGTGCTCACTCAGTACTGCCCCTCCGACAGTATGGCACTCCCTCAGTACTGCCCTTCCGACAGTGCGGTGCTCCCTCAGTATTGCCCCTCCGACAGTGCGGCACTCCCTCAATACTGCCTCTCCGACAGTGCGTCACTCCCTCAGTTATGCCCCTCCGACAGTGCGGCACTCCCTCAATACTGCCTCTCCGACAGTGCGTCACTCCCTCAGTTATGCGCCTCTGACAGTGCGGCGCTCCCTCAGTACTGCTCCTCCGACAGTGCGGCACCCCCTCAGTACTGCCCCTCCGACAGTGCGGTGATCCCTCAGTACTGCCCCTCCGACAGTGCCGGACACCCTCAGTACTGCCCCTCCGACAATGCGGTGCTCCCTCAGTACTGCCCCTTCGACAGTGCGGCTCTCCCTCAGTACTGCCCCTTCGACAGTGAGGCGCTATCTCAGTACTGTCCCTCCGACAGTGCAGCACTCTCTCAGTACTGTCCCTCCGACAGTGCAGCACTCTCTCAGTACTGCCCCTCCGACAGTGCGGCACTCTCTCAGTACTGCCCCTCCGACAGTGCGGCACACCCTCAGAACTGCCCCTCCGACATTGCTGTGCCCCCTCAGTACTGCCACTCCGAAGGTGCGGCACTCACTCCGTACTGCCCCTCCGACAGTGCGGCACTCCCTCAGGACTTCCATCCGACAGTGCGTCGCACTCTCAGTACTGTCCCTGCGACAGTCCAGCACTCCCTCAGTACTGCCCCTCCGAAAGTGCAGCGCTCCCTCAGTACTGTCCCTGCGACAGTGCAGCACTCCCTCAGTACTGTCCCTGCGACAGTCCAGCACTCCCTCAGTACTGCCCCTCCGAAAGTGCAGCGCTCCCTCAGTATTGCCCCTCCGACAGTGCGGCACTCCCTCATTACTGCCCCTCCGACAGTGCTGCGCTCACTCAGTACTGCCCCTCCGACAGTGCAGCGCTCCCTCAGTACTGCCCTTCGAACAGTGCAGAACTCCCTCAGTATTGCCCCTCCGACAGTGCAGCGCTCCCTCAGTACTGACCCTCCGACAGTGCATCGCTCCCTCAGTACTGCCCTTCCGACAGTGCGGCACTCCCTCAGTACTGCCCTTCCGACAGTGCGGCACTCCCTCAGTACTGCCCCTCCGACAGTGCGGCAATCCCTCAGTTCTGTCACTCCGACAGTGCAGCGCTCCCTCAGTACTGCCTCTCCGACAGTGCAGCACTCCCTCAGTACTGCCCCTCCGACAGTACAGCACTCCCGCAGTACTGCCCTTCGAACAGTGCAGAACTCTCTCAGTCCTGCCCCTCCGACAGTGCGGCGCTCCCTCAGTACTGCCCCTCCGACAGTGCAGCACTCCCTGAGTACCGCCCCTCCGATAGTACAGCACTCCCGCAGTACTGCCCTTCGAACAGTGCAGGACTCTCTCAGTCCTGCCCCTCCGACAGTGCGGGTTCCCTCAGTACTGCCCCTCCGACAGTGCAGAACTCTCTCAGTCCTGCCCCTCCGAAAGTGCAGCGCTCCCTCAGTACTGCCCCTCCGACAGTGCTTGTTCCCTCAGTACTGCCCCTCCGACAGTGCGTGTTCCCTCAGTACTGCCCCTCTGACAGTGCAGCGCTCCCTCAGTACTGCCCCTCCGACAGTGCGTGTTCCCTCAGTACTGCCCCTCTGACAGTGCAGCGCTCCCTCAGTACTGCCCCTCCGACAGTGCGGCACTCCCTCAGTACTGCCCCTCCGACAGTGCAGCACTCCCTCAGTACTGCCCCTCCGACAGTGCGTGTTCCCTCAGTACTGCCCCTCTGACAGTGCAGCGCTCCCTCAGTACTGCCCCTCCGACAGTGCGGTGCTCCCTCAGTACTGCCCCTCCGACAGTGCGACATCCCTCAGTCCTACCCCTCCGAAAGTGCAGCGCTCCCTCAGTACTGCCCCTCCGACAGTGCAGCACTCCCTGAGAACTGCCCCTCTGACAGTGCAGCACTCCCTCAGTACTGCCCCTCCGACAGTGCAGCACTCCCTCAGTACTGCCCCTCCGAAAGTGCAGCGCTCCCTCAGTACTGCCCCTCCGACAGTGCGTATTCCCTCAGTACTGCACCTCCGATAGTGCGTGTTCCCTCAGTACTGCCCCTCTGACAGTGCGACACTCCCTCAGTTCTGTCCCTCTGACAGTGCAGCACACCCTCAGTACTGCCCCTCCGACAGTGCAGCGCTCCCTCAGTACTGCCCCTCCGACAGTGCATGTTCCCTCAGTACTGCCCCTCCGACAGTGCAGCACTCCCTCAGTGCTGACCCTCCGACAGTGCGGTGCTCCCTCAGTAGTGCCCTTCGAACAGTGCAGAACTCTCTCAGTCCTGCCCCTCCGAAAGTGCAGCGCTCCCTCAGTACTGCCCCTCCGACAGTACAGCACTCCCTCAGTACTGCCCCTCCGACAGTGCAGCACTCCCTCAGTACTGCCCCTCCGACAGTGGGGCGCTCCCTCAGTACTGTCCCTCCTACAGTGCAGCGCTCCCTCACTCAGTACTGTCCCTCCGACAGTGCGGCGCTCCCTCAGTATTGCCCCTCCGACAGTGCGGCGCTCTCTCAGTACTGCCCCTCCGACAGTGCAGCACTCCCTCAGTACTGCCCCTCCGACAATGCGACACTCCGACATTCCCTCAGTACTGTCCCTCCGACAGTGCGGTGCTACCTCAGTATTGCCCCTCCGACAGTGCGTGTTCCCTCAGTACTGCCCCTTCGACAGTGCGGCTCTCCCTCAGTACTGCCCCTTCGACAATGAGGCGCTATCTCAGTACTGTCCCTCCGACAGTGCAGCACTCTCTCAGTACTGTCCCTCCGACAGTGCAGCACTCTCTCAGTACTGCCCCTCCGACAGTGCGGCACTCTCTCAGTACTGCCCCTCCGACAGTGCGGCACACCCTCAGAACTGCCCCTCCGACATTGCTGTGCCCCCTCAGTACTGCCCCTCCGAAGGTGCGGCACTCACTCCGTACTGCCCCTCCGACAGTGCGTCACTCCCTCAGGACTTCCATCCGACAGTGCGTCGCACTCTCAGTACTGTCCCTGCGACAGTCCAGCACTCCCTCAGTACTGCCCCTCCGAAAGTGCAGCGCTCCCTCAGTACTGTCCCTGCGACAGTGCAGCACTCCCTCAGTACTGTCCCTGCGACAGTCCAGCACTCCCTCAGTACTGCCCCTCCGAAAGTGCAGCGCTCCCTCAGTATTGCCCCTCCGACAGTGCGGCACTCCCTCATTACTGCCCCTCCGACAGTGCTGCGCTCACTCAGTACTGCCCCTCCGACAGTGCAGCGCTCCCTCGGTACTGCCCTTCGAACAGTGCAGAACTCCCTCAGTATTGCCCCTCCGACAGTGCAGCGCTCCCTCAGTACTGACCCTCCGACAGTGCATCGCTCCCTCAGTACTGCCCTTCCGACAGTGCGGCACTCCCTCAGTACTGCCCTTCCGACAGTGCGGCACTCCCTCAGTACTGCCCCTCCGACAGTGCGGCAATCCCTCAGTTCTGTCACTCCGACAGTGCAGCGCTCCCTCAGTACTGCCTCTCCGACAGTGCAGCACTCCCTCAGTACTGCCCCGCCGACAGTACAGCACTCCCGCAGTACTGCCCTTCGAACAGTGCAGAACTCTCTCAGTCCTGCCCCTCCGACAGTGCGGCGCTCCCTCAGTACTGCCCCTCCGACAGTGCAGCACTCCCTGAGTACCGCCCCTCCGATAGTACAGCACTCCCGCAGTACTGCCCTTCGAACAGTGCAGGACTCTCTCAGTCCTGCCCCTCCGACAGTGCGGGTTCCCTCAGTACTGCCCCTCCGAAAGTGCAGCGCTCCCTCAGTACTGCCCCTCCGACAGTGCTTGTTCCCTCAGTACTGCCCCTCCGACAGTGCGTGTTCCCTCAGTACTGCCCCTCTGACAGTGCAGCGCTCCCTCAGTACTGCCCCTCCGACAGTGCGGCACTCCCTCAGTACTGCCCCTCCGACAGTGCAGCACTCCCTCAGTACTGCCCCTCCGACAGTGCGTGTTCCCTCAGTACTGCCCCTCTGACAGTGCAGCGCTCCCTCAGTACTGCCCCTCCGACAGTGTGGTGCTCCCTCAGTACTGCCCCTCCGACAGTGCGACATCCCTCAGTCCTACCCCTCCGAAAGTGCAGCGCTCCCTCAGTACTGCCCCTCCGACAGTGCAGCACTCCCTGAGAACTGCCCCTCTGACAGTGCAGCACTCCCTCAGTACTGCCCCTCCGACAGTGCAGCACTCCCTCAGTACTGCCCCTCCGAAAGTGCAGCGCTCCCTCAGTACTGCCCCTCCGACAGTGCGTATTCCCTCAGTACTGCCCCTCCGACAGTGCGTGTTCCCTCAGTACTGCCCCTCTGACAGTGCGACACTCCCTCAGTTCTGTCCCTCTGACAGTGCAGCACACCCTCAGTACTGCCCCTCCGACAGTGCAGCGCTCCCTCAGTACTGCCCCTCCAACAGTGCATGTTCCCTCAGTACTGCCCCTCCGACAGTGCAGCACTCCCTCAGTGCTGACCCTCCGACAGTGCGGTGCTCCCTCAGTAGTGCCCTTCGAACAGTGCAGAACTCTCTCAGTCCTGCCCCTCCGAAAGTGCAGCGCTCCCTCAGTACTGCCCCTCCGACAGTACAGTACTCCCTCAGTACTGCCCCTCCGACAGTGCAGCACTCCCTCAGTACTGCCCCTCCGACAGTGGGGCGCTCCCTCAGTACTGTCCCTCCTACAGTGCAGCGCTCCCTCACTCAGTACTGTCCCTCCGACAGTGCGGCGCTCCCTCAGTATTGCCCCTCCGACAGTGCGGCGCTCTCTCAGTACTGCCCCTCCGACAGTGCAGCACTCTCTCAGTACTGTCTCTCCGACAGTGCAGCACTCCCTCAGTACTGCCCCTCCGACAATGCGACACTCCGACACTCCCTCAGTACTGTCCCTCCGACAGTGCGGTGCTACCTCAGTATTGCCTCTCCGACAGTGCGGCACACCCTCAGAACTGCCCCTCCGACATTGCTGTGCCCCCTCAGTACTGCCCCTTCGACAGTGCGGCTCTCCCTCAGTACTGCCCCTTCGACAGTGAGGCGCTATCTCAGTACTGTCCCACCGACAGTGCAGCGCTCCCTCAGTACTGCCCCTCCGACAGTGCGGCACTCTCTCAGTACTGCCCCTCCGACAGTGCGGCACACCCTCAGAACTGCCCCTCCGACATTGCTGTGCCCCCTCAGTACTGCCCCTCCGAAGGTGCGGCACTCACTCCGTACTGCCCCTCCGACAGTGCGGCACTCCCTCAGGACTTCCATCCGACAGTGCGTCGCACTCTCAGTACTGTCCCTGCGACAGTCCAGCACTCCCTCAGTACTGCCCCTCTGAAAGTGCAGCGCTCCCTCAGTACTGTCCCTGCGACAGTGCAGCACTCCCTCAGTACTGTCCCTGCGACAGTCCAGCACTCCCTCAGTACTGCCCCTCCGAAAGTGCAGCGCTCCCTCAGTATTGCCCCTCCGACAGTGCGGCACTCCCTCATTACTGCCCCTCCGACAGTGCTGCGCTCACTCAGTACTGCCCCTCCGACAGTGCAGCGCTCCCTCAGTACTGCCTCTCCGACAGTGCAGCACTCCCTCAGTACTGCCCCTCCGACAGTACAGCACTCCCGCAGTACTGCCCTTCGAACAGTGCAGAACTCTCTCAGTCCTGCCCCTCCGACAGTGCGGCGCTCCCTCAGTACTGCCCCTCCGACAGTGCAGCACTCCCTGAGTACCGCCCCTCCGATAGTACAGCACTCCCGCAGTACTGCCCTTCGAACAGTGCAGGACTCTCTCAGTCCTGCCCCTCCGACAGTGCGGGTTCCCTCAGTACTGCCCCTCCGAAAGTGCAGCGCTCCCTCAGTACTGCCCCTCCGACAGTGCTCGTTCCCTCAGTACTGCCCCTCCGACAGTGCGTGTTCCCTCAGTACTGCCCCTCTGACAGTGCAGCGCTCCCTCAGTACTGCCCCTCCGACAGTGCGGCACTCCCTCAGTACTGCCCCTCCGACAGTGCAGCACTCCCTCAGTACTGCCCCTCCGACAGTGCGTGTTCCCTCAGTACTGCCCCTCTGACAGTGCAGCGCTCCCTCAGTACTGCCCCTCCGACAGTGCGGTGCTCCCTCAGTACTGCCCCTCCGACAGTGCGACATCCCTCAGTCCTACCCCTCCGAAAGTGCAGCGCTCCCTCAGTACTGCCCCTCCGACAGTGCAGCACTCCCTGAGAACTGCCCCTCTGACAGTGCAGCACTCCCTCAGTACTGCCCCTCCGACAGTGCAGCACTCCCTCAGTACTGCCCCTCCGAAAGTGCAGCGCTCCCTCAGTACTGCCCCTCCGATAGTGCGTGTTCCCTCAGTACTGCCCCTCTGACAGTGCAGCACACCCTCAGTACTGCCCCTCCGACAGTGCAGCGCTCCCTCAGTACTGCCCCTCCGACAGTGCATGTTCCCTCAGTACTGCCCCTCCGACAGTGCAGCACTCCCTCAGTGCTGACCCTCCGACAGTGCGGTGCTCCCTCAGTAGTGCCCTTCGAACAGTGCAGAACTCTCTCAGTCCTGCCCCTCCGAAAGTGCAGCGCTCCCTCAGTACTGCCCCTCCGACAGTACAGCACTCCCTCAGTACTGCCCCTCCGACAGTGCAGCACTCCCTCAGTACTGCCCCTCCGACAGTGGGGCGCTCCCTCAGTACTGTCCCTCCTACAGTGCAGCGCTCCCTCACTCAGTACTGTCCCTCCGACAGTGCGGCGCTCCCTCAGTATTGCCCCTCCGACAGTGCGGCGCTCTCTCAGTACTGCCCCTCCGACAGTGCAGCACTCTCTCAGTACTGTCTCTCCGACAGTGCAGCGCTCCCTCACTCAGTACTGTCCCTCCTACAGTGCAGCGCTCCCTCACTCAGTACTGTCCCTCCGACAGTGCGGCGCTCCCTCAGTATTGCCCCTCCGACAGTGCAGCACTCCCTCAGTACTGCCCCTCCGACAATGCGACACTCCGACACTCCCTCAGTACTGTCGCTCCGACAGTGCGGTGCTACCTCAGTATTGCCCCTCCGACAGTGCGTGTTCCCTCAGTACTGCCCCTCCGACAGTGCAGAACTCCCTCAGTACTGCCCCTCTGACAATGCGACACTCCCTTAGTACTGCCCCTCCGACAGTGCAGGTTCCCTCAGTACTGCCCCTCCGACAGTGCAGAACTCCCTCAGTACTGCCCCTCCGACAGTGCAGAACTCCCTCAGTACTGCCCCTCCGACAGTGCGACACTCCCTCAGTACTGCCCCTCTGACAGTGCGACACTCCCTCAGCCCTGCCCCTCCGAAAGTGCAGAACTCCCTCAGTACTGCCCCTCCGACATTGCGGCATTCCCTCAGTACTGCCCTTCCGACAGTGCCGCGCTCCCTCTGTATTGCCCCTCCGACAGTGCGGTGCTCTCTGAGTACTGCCCCTCTGACAATGCGACACTCCCTCAGTACTGCCCCTCCGAAAGTGCGGGTTCCCTCAGTACTGCCCCTCCGAAAGTGCAGCGCTCCCTCAGTACTGCCCCTGCGACAGTGCGTGTTCCCTCAGTACCGCCCCTCCGACAGTGCGTGTTCCCTCAGTACTGCCCCTCTGACAGTGCAGCGCTCCCTCAGTACTGCCCCTCCGACAGTGCGGCACTCCCTCAGTACTGCCCCTCCGACAGTGCGGCGCTCCCTCAGTACTGCCCCTCCGACAGTGCGTGTTCCCTCAGTACTGCCCCTCCGACAGTGCGTGTTCCCTCAGTACTGCCCCTCCGACAGTGCGGCGCTCCCTGAGTACTGCCCCTCCGACAGTGCAGCACTCCCTGAGTACCGCCCCTCCGACAGTGCAGCACTCCCTCAGTACTGCCCCTCCGACAGTGCGGCACTCCCTGAGTACTGCCCCTCCGAAAGTGCAGCGCTCCCTCAGTACTGCCCCTCCGACAGTGCGGCACTCCCTCAGTACTGCCCCTCCGACAGTGCGGCACTCCCTCAGTACTGACCCTCCGACAGTGCGGCACTCCCTCAGTACTGCCCCTCCGACAGTGCAGCACTCCCTCAGTACTGACCCTCCGACAGTGCAGCACTCCCTGAGTACCGCCCCTCCGACAGTGCGGTGCTCCCTCAGTACTGCCCCTCCGACAGTGCGGCGCTCCTTCAGTACTGCCCCTCCGACAGAGCAGCACTCCCTCAGTACTGCCCTTCGAACAGTGCAGAATTCTCTCAGTGCTGCCCCTCCGACAGTACGGGTTCCCTCAGTACTGCCCCTCCGACAGTGCAGCGCTCCCTCAGTACTGCCCCTCCAACAGTGCGTGTTCCCTCAGTACTGCCCCTCCGACATTGCGTGTTCCCTCTGTACTGCCCCTCTGACAGTGCAGCGCTCCCTCAGTACTGCCCCTCCGACAGTGCGGTGCTCCCTCAGTACTGCCCCTCCGACAGTGCGACAATCCCTCAGTCCTACCCCTCGAAAGTGCAGCGCTCCCTCAGTACTGCCCCTTCGACAGTGCAGCACTCCCTGAGAACTGCCCCTCTGACAGTGCAGCACTCCCTCAGTACTGCCCCTCTGAAAGTGCGTCTTCCCTCAGTACTGCCCCTCCGATAGTGCGTGTTCCCTCAGTACTGCCCCTCTGACAATGCGACACTCCCTTAGTACTGCCCCTCCGACAGTGCAGGTTCCCTCAGTACTGCCCCTCCGACAGTGCAGAACTCCCTCAGTACTGCCCCTCCGACAGTGCAGAACTCCCTCAGTACTGCCCCTCCGACAGTGCGACACTCCCTCAGTACTGCCCCTCTGACAGTGCGACACTCCCTCAGCCCTGCCCCTCCGAAAGTGCAGAACTCCCTCAGTACTGCCCCTCCGACATTGCGGCATTCCCTCAGTACTGCCCTTCCGACAGTGCCGCGCTCCCTCTGTATTGCCCCTCCGACAGTGCGGTGCTCTCTGAGTACTGCCCCTCTGACAATGCGACACTCCCTCAGTACTGCCCCTCCGAAAGTGCGGGTTCCCTCAGTACTGCCCCTCCGAAAGTGCAGCGCTCCCTCAGTACTGCCCCTGCGACAGTGCGTGTTCCCTCAGTACCGCCCCTCCGACAGTGCGTGTTCCCTCAGTACTGCCCCTCTGACAGTGCAGCGCTCCCTCAGTACTGCCCCTCCGACAGTGCGGCACTCCCTCAGTACTGCCCCTCCGACAGTGCGGCGCTCCCTCAGTACTGCCCCTCCGACAGTGCGTGTTCCCTCAGTACTGCCCCTCCGACAGTGCGTGTTCCCTCAGTACTGCCCCTCCGACAGTGCGGCGCTCCCTGAGTACTGCCCCTCCGACAGTGCAGCACTCCCTGAGTACCGCCCCTCCGACAGTGCAGCACTCCCTCAGTACTGCCCCTCCGACAGTGCGGCACTCCCTGAGTACTGCCCCTCCGAAAGTGCAGCGCTCCCTCAGTACTGCCCCTCCGACAGTGCGGCACTCCCTCAGTACTGCCCCTCCGACAGTGCGGCACTCCCTCAGTACTGACCCTCCGACAGTGCGGCACTCCCTCAGTACTGCCCCTCCGACAGTGCAGCACTCCCTCAGTACTGACCCTCCGACAGTGCAGCACTCCCTGAGTACCGCCCCTCCGACAGTGCGGTGCTCCCTCAGTACTGCCCCTCCGACAGTGCGGCGCTCCTTCAGTACTGCCCCTCCGACAGAGCAGCACTCCCTCAGTACTGCCCTTCGAACAGTGCAGAATTCTCTCAGTGCTGCCCCTCCGACAGTACGGGTTCCCTCAGTACTGCCCCTCCGACAGTGCAGCGCTCCCTCAGTACTGCCCCTCCAACAGTGCGTGTTCCCTCAGTACTGCCCCTCCGACATTGCGTGTTCCCTCTGTACTGCCCCTCTGACAGTGCAGCGCTCCCTCAGTACTGCCCCTCCGACAGTGCGGTGCTCCCTCAGTACTGCCCCTCCGACAGTGCGACAATCCCTCAGTCCTACCCCTCGAAAGTGCAGCGCTCCCTCAGTACTGCCCCTTCGACAGTGCAGCACTCCCTGAGAACTGCCCCTCTGACAGTGCAGCACTCCCTCAGTACTGCCCCTCTGAAAGTGCGTCTTCCCTCAGTACTGCCCCTCCGATAGTGCGTGTTCCCTCAGTACTGCGCCTCTGACAGTGCGACACTCCCTCAGTTCTGTCCCTCTGACAGTGCAGCACACCCTCAGTGCTGCCCCTCCGACAGTGCAGCACTCCCTCAGTACTGCCCCTCCGAAAGTGCAGCGCTCCCTCAGTACTGCCCCTCCGACAGTGCGTGTTCCCTCAGTACTGCCCCTCCGACAGTGCAGCACTCCCTCAGTGCTGACCCTCCGACAGTGCGGTGCTCCCTCAGTAGTGCTCTTCGAACAGTGCAGAACTCTCTCAGTACTGCCCCTCCGAAAATGCAGCGCTCCCTCAGTACTGCCCCTCCGACAGTGCGTGTTCCCTCAGTACTGCCCCTCTGACAGTGCAGCGCTCCCTCAGTACTGCCCCTCCGACAGTGCGGTGCTCCCTCAGTACTGCCCCTCCGACAGTGCGGTGCTCCCTCAGTACTGACCCTCCGATAGTGCGGTGCTCCCTCAGTACTGCCCTTCGAACAGTGCAGAACTCTCTCAGTACTGCCCCTCCGACAGTGCGGGTTCCCTCAGTACTGCCCCTCCGAAAGTGCATCGCTCCCTCAGTACTGCCCCTCCGACAGTGCGTGTTCCCTCAGTGCTGCCCCTCCGACAGTGCGTGTTCCCTCAGTACTGCCCCTCCGAAAGTGCAGCGCTCCCTCAGTACTGCCCCTCCGACAGTGCAGCACTCCCTGAGAACTGCCCCTCTGACAGTGCAGCACTCCCTCAGTAGTGCCCCTCCGACAGTGCGTGTTCCCTCAGTACTGCCCCTCCGACAGTGCGTGTTCCCTCAGTACTGCCCCTCTGACAGTGCGACACTCCCTCAGTTCTGCCCTCTGACAGTGCAGCACACCCTCAGTACTGCCCCTCCAACAGTGCAGCACTCCCTGAGTACCGCCCCTCCGACAGTGCGGTGCTCCCTCAGTACTGCCCCTCCGACAGTGCGGCGCTCCTTCAGTACTGCTCCTCCGACAGTGCAGCACTCCCTCAGTACTGCCCCTCCGACAGTGCGGCGCTCCTTCAGTACTGCCCCTCCGACAGTGCAGCACTCCCTCAGTACTGCCCATCCGACAGTACGGGTTCCCTCAGTACTGCCCCTCCGAAAGTGCAGCGCTCCCTCAGTACTGCCCCTCCAACAGTGCGTGTTCCCTCAGTACTGCCCCTCTGACAGTGCAGCGCTCCCCCAGTACTGCCCCTCCGACAGTGCGGTGCTCCCTCAGTACTGCCCCTCCGACAGTGCGACAATCCCTCAGTCCTACCCCTCGAAAGTGCAGCGCTCCCTCAGTACTGCCCCTTCGACAGTGCAGCACTCCCTGAGAACTGCCCCTCCGACAGTGCAGCACTCCCTCAGTACTGCCCCTCCGAAAGTGCATCGCTCCCTCAGTACTGCCCCTCTGACAGTGCGTGTTCCCTCAGTGCTGCCCCTCCGACAGTGCGTGTTCCCTCAGTACTGCCCCTCCGAAAGTGCAGCGGTCCCTCAGTACTGCCCCTCCGACAGAGCGTCTTCCCTCAGTACTGCCCCTCTGACAGTGCAGCGCTCCCTCAGTACTGCCCCTCCGACAGTGCGGTGCTCCCTCAGTACTGCCCCTCCGACAGTGCGGTGCTCCCTCAGTACTGCCCCTCCGACAGTGCGTATTCCCTCAGTACTGCCCCTCCGATAGTGCGTGTTCCCTCAGTACTGCCCCTCTGACAGTGCGACACTCCCTCAGTTCTGTCCCTCTGACAGTGCAGCACACCCTCAGTACTGCCCCTCCGACAGTGCAGCGCTCCCTCAGTACTGCCCCTCCGACAGTGCATGTTCCCTCAGTACTGCCCCTCCGACAGTGCAGCACTCTCTCAGTGCTGACCCTCCGACAGTGCGGTGCTCCCTCAGTAGTGCCCTTCGAACAGTGCAGAACTCTCTCAGTACTGCCCCTCCGAAAATGCAGCGCTCCCTCAGTACTGCCCCTCCGACAGTGCGTGTTCCCTCAGTACTGCCCCTCTGACAGTGCAACGCTCCCTCAGTACTGCCCCTCCGACAGTGCGGTGCTCCCTCAGTACAGCCCCTCCGACAGTGCGACACTCCCTCAGTCCTGCCCCTCCGAAAGTGCAGCGCTCCCTCAGTACTGCCCCTCCGACAGTACAGCACTCCCTGAGAACTGCCCCTCTGACAGTGCAGCACTCCCTCAGTACTGCCCCTCCGACAGTGCGTGTTCCCTCAGTACTGCCCCTCCGACAGTGCGTGTTCCCTCAGTACTGCATCTCTGACAGTGCGACACTCCCTCAGTTCTGCCCTCTGACAGTGCAACATACCCTCAGTACTGCCCCTCCGACAGTGCAGCACTCCCTCAGTACTGCCCCTCCGACATAGCGGCACTCCCTCCGTACTGCCCCTCCGACAGTGTGATGCTCCCTCAGTACTGCCCCTCCGACAGTGCGGTGCTCCCTCAGTACTGCCCCTCCGACAGTGCGGCACTCCCTCAGTTCTGCCCCTCCGACAGTGCAGCACTCCCTCAGTACTGCCCCTCCGACAGTGGGGCGCTCCCTCAGTACTGTCCCTCCTACAGTGCAGCGCTCCCTCACTCAGTACTGTCCCTCCGACAGTGCGGTGCTACCTCAGTATTGCCCCTCCGACAGTGCGACGCTCCCTCAGTACTGCCCCTCCGACAATGCGGCGCTCCCTGAGTACTGCCCCTCCGACAGTGCGGCGCTCCCTGAGTACTGCCCCTCCGACAGTGCAGACCTCCTTCAGTACTGCCCCTCCGACAGTGCAGAACTCCCTCAGTACTGCCCCTCTGACAATGCGACACTCCCTCAGTACTGCCCCTCCGACAGTGCAGGTTCCCTCAGTACTGCCCCTCCGACAGTGCAGAACTCCCTCAGTACTGCCCCTCTGACAATGCGACACTCCCTCAGTACTGCCCCTCTGACAGTGCGACACTCCCTCAGCCCTGCCCCTCCGAAAGTGCAGCGCTCCCTCAGTACTCCCCCTCCGACATTGCGGCATTCCCTCAGTACTGCCCTTCCGACAGTGCCGCGCTCCCTCTGTATTGCCCCTCCGACAGTGCGGCGCTCTCTGAGTACTGCCCCTCTGTCAATGCGACACTCCCTCAGTACTGCCCCTCTGACAGTGCGACACTCCCTCAGCCCTGCCCCTCCGAAAGTGCAGCGCTCCCTGAGTACCGCCCCTCCGACAGTGCGGCGCTCCCTCAGTACTGCCCCTCCGACAGTGCGTGTTCCCTCAGTACTGCCCCTCCGACAGTGCGTGTTCCCTCAGTACTGTCCCTCTGACAGTGCAGCGCTCCCTCAGTACTGCCCCTCCGACAGTGCGCGTTCCCTCAGTACTGCCCCTCCGACAGTGCGTGTTCCCTCAGTACTGCCCCTCTGACAGTGCAGCGCTCCCTCAGTACTGCCCCTCCGACAGTGCGGCACTCCCTCAGTACTGCCCCTCCGACAGTGCGTGTTCCCTCAGTACTGCCCCTCTGACAGTGCAGCGCTCCCTCAGTACTGCCCCTCCGACAGTGCGTGTTCCCTCAGTACTGCCCCTCTGACAGTGCAGCGCTCCCTCAGTACTGCCTCTCCGACAGTGCGGCACTCCCTGAGTACTGCCCCTCCGAAAGTGCAGCGCTCCCTCAGTACTGCCCCTCCGACAGTGCGTGTTCCCTCAGTACTGCCCCTCCGACAGTGCGTGTTCCCTCAGTACTGCCCCTCCGACAGTGCGGCGCTCCCTGAGTACTGCCCCTCCGACAGTGCAGCACTCCCTGAGTACCGCCCCTCCGACAGTACAGCACTCCCGCAGTACTGCCCTTCGAACAGTGCAGAACTCTCTCAGTCCTGCCCCTCCGACAGTGCGTGTTCCCTCAGTACTGCCCCTCCGACAGTGCGGCGCTCCCTCAGTACTGCCCCTCCGACAGTGCAGCACTCCCTGAGTACCGCCCCTCCGACAGTACAGCACTCCCGCAGTACTGCCCTTCGAACAGTGCAGAACTCTCTCAGTCCTGCCCCTCCGACAGTGCGGGTTCCCTCAGTACTGCCCCTCCGAAAGTGCAGCGCTCCCTCAGTACTGCCCCTCTGACAGTGCTTGTTCCCTCAGTACTGCCCCTCCGACAGTGCGTGTTCCCTCAGTACTGCCCCTCTGACAGTGCAGCGCTCCCTCAGTACTGCCCCTCCGACAGTGCGGCACTCCCTCAGTACTGCCCCTCCGACAGTGCAGCACTCCCTCAGTACTGCCCCTCCGACAGTGCGACATCCCTCAGTCCTACCCCTCCGAAAGTGCAGCGCTCCCTCAGTACTGCCCCTCCGACAGTGCAGCACTCCCTGAGAACTGCCCCTCTGACAGTGCAGCACTCCCTCAGTACTGCCCCTCCGACAGTGCAGCACTCCCTCAGTACTGCCCCTCCGAAAGTGCAGCGCTCCCTCAGTACTGCCCCTCCGACAGTGCGTATTCCCTCAGTACTGCCCCTCCGACAGTGCAGCACTCCCTCAGTGCTGACCCTCCGACAGTGCGGTGCTCCCTCAGTTGTGCCCTTCGAACAGTGCAGAACCCTCTCAGTACTGCCCCTCCGAAAATGCAGCGCTCCCTCAGTACTGCCCCTCCGACAGTGCGTGTTCCCTCAGTACTGCCCCTCTGACAGTGCAACGCTCCCTCAGTACTGCCCCTCCGACAGTGCCGCGCTCCCTCAGTATTGCCCCTCCGACAGTGCGGCACTCCCTCAGTACTGCCCCTCCGACAGTGCAGCATACCCTCAGTACTGCCCCTCCGACAGTGCAGCACTCCCTCAGTACTGCCCCTCCGACATAGCGGCACTCCCTCCGTACTGCCCCTCCGACAGTGTGATGCTCCCTCAGTACTGCCCCTCCGACAGTGCCGCGCTCCCTCAGTATTGCCCCTCCGACAGTGCGGCACTCCCTCAGTACTGCCCCTCCGACAGTGCAGCACTCCCTCAGTACTGCCCCTCCGACAGTGGGGCGCTCCCTCAGTACTGTCCCTCCTACAGTGCAGCGCTCCCTCACTCAGTACTGTCCCTCCGACAGTGCGGCGCTCCCTCAGTATTGCCCCTCCGACAGTGCGGCGCTCTCTCAGTACTGCCCCTCCGACAGTGCAGCACTCGCTCAGTACTGTCCCTCCGACAGTGCGGTGCTACCTCAGTATTGCCCCTCCGAAAGTGCAGCATTCCCTCAGTACTGCCCTTCCGACAGTGCCGCGCTCCCTCTGTATTGCCCCTCCGACAGTGCGGCGCTCTCTGAGTACTGCCCCTCTGACAATGCGACACTCCCTCAGTACTGCCCCTCTGACAGTGCGACACTCCCTCAGCCCTGCCCCTCCGAAAGTGCAGCGCTCCCTGAGTACCGCCCCTCCGACAGTGCGGCGCTCCCTCAGTACTGCCCCTCCGACAGTGCGTGTTCCCTCAGTACTGCCCCTCCGACAGTGCGTGTTCCCTCAGTACTGCCCCTCCGACAGTGCAGCGCTCTCTCAGTACTGCCCCTCCGACAGTGCGCGTTCCCTCAGTACTGTCCCTCCGACAGTGCGTGTTCCCTCAGTACTGCCCCTCTGACAGTGCAGCGCTCCCTCAGTACTGCCCCTCCGACAGTGCGGCACTCCCTCAGTACTGCCCCTCCGACAGTGCGGCACTCCCTGAGTACTGCCCCTCCGAAAGTGCAGCGCTCCCTCAGTACTGCCCCTCCGACAGTGCGTGTTCCCTCAGTACTGCCCCTCCGACAGTGCGTGTTCCCTCAGTACTGCCCCTCCGACAGTGCGGCGCTCCCTGAGTACTGCCCCTCCGACAGTGCAGCACTCCCTGAGTACCGCCCCTCCGACAGTACAGCACTCCCGCAGTACTGCCCTTCGAACAGTGCAGAACTCTCTCAGTCCTGCCCCTCCGAAAGTGCGTGTTCCCTCAGTACTGCCCCTCCGACAGTGCGGCGCTCCCTCAGTACTGCCCCTCCGACAGTGCAGCACTCCCTGAGTACCGCCCCTCCGACAGTACAGCACTCCCGCAGTACTGCCCTTCGAACAGTGCAGAACTCTCTCAGTCCTGCCCCTCCGACAGTGCGGGTTCCCTCAGTACTGCCCCTCCGAAAGTGCAGCGCTCCCTCAGTACTGCCCCTCTGACAGTGCTTGTTCCCTCAGTACTGCCCCTCCGACAGTGCGTGTTCCCTCAGTACTGCCCCTCTGACAGTGCAGCGCTCCCTCAGTACTGCCCCTCCGACAGTGCGGCACTCCCTCAGTACTGCCCCTCCGACAGTGCAGCACTCCCTCAGTACTGCCCCTCCGACAGTGCGACATCCCTCAGTCCTACCCCTCCGAAAGTGCAGCGCTCCCTCAGTACTGCCCCTCCGACAGTGCAGCACTCCCTGAGAACTGCCCCTCTGACAGTGCAGCACTCCCTCAGTACTGCCCCTCCGACAGTGCAGCACTCCCTCAGTACTGCCCCTCCGAAAGTGCAGCGCTCCCTCAGTACTGCCCCTCCGACAGTGCGTATTCCCTCAGTACTGCCCCTCCGACAGTGCAGCACTCCCTCAGTGCTGACCCTCCGACAGTGCGGTGCTCCCTCAGTTGTGCCCTTCGAACAGTGCAGAACTCTCTCAGTACTGCCCCTCCGAAAATGCAGCGCTCCCTCAGTACTGCCCCTCCGACATTGCGTGTTCCCTCAGTACTGCCCCTCTGACAGTGCAACGCTCCCTCAGTACTGCCCCTCCGACAGTGCGGTGCTCCCTCAGTACTGCCCCTCCGACAGTGCGACACTCCCTCAGTCCTGCCCCTCCGAAAGTGCAGCGCTCCCTCAGTACTGCCCCTCTGACAGTGCAGCACTCCCTGAGAACTGCCCCTCTGACAGTGCAGCACTCCCTCAGTACTGCCCCTCCGACAGTGCGTGTTCCCTCAGTACTGCCCCTCCGACAGTGCGTGTTCCCTCAGTACTGCATCTCTGACAGTGCGACACTCCCTCAGTTCTGCCCTCTGACAGTGCAGCATACCCTCAGTACTGCCCCTCCGACAGTGCAGCGCTCCCTCAGTACTGCCCCTCCGACAGTGCGGTGCTCCCTCAGTACTGCCCCTCCGACAGTGCAGCGCTCCCTCAGTATTGCCCCTCTGACAGTGCGACGCTCGCTCAGTACTGCCCCTCCGACAGTGCGGCGCTCCCTCAGTACTGTCCCTCCGACAGTGCGGCGCTCCCTCAGTACTGTCCCTCCGACAGTGCGGCGCTCCCTCAGTACTGCCCCTCCGACAGTGCGGCGCTCCCTCAGTACTGTCCCTCCGACAGTGCAGCACTCCCTCAGTACTGACCCTCCGACAGTGCGGTGCTCCCTCAGTACTGCCCTTCGAACAGTGCAGAACTCTCTCAGTACTGCCCCTCCGACAGTGCGTGTTTCCTCAGCACTGCCCCTCCGACAGTGCGTGTTCCCTCAGTACTGCCCCTCCAACAGTGCAGCACTCCCTGAGTACCGCCCCTCCGACAGTGCGGTGCTCCCTCAGTACTGCCCCTCCGACAGTGCGGCGCTCCTTCAGTACTGCCCCTCCGACAGTGCAGCACTCCCTCAGTACTGCCCTTCGAACAGTGCAGAATTCTCTCAGTGCTGCCCCTCCGACAGTGCAGCGCTCCCTCAGTACTGCCCCTCCAACAGTGCGTGTTCCCTCAGTACTGCCCCTCCGACAGTGCGTGTTCCCTCAGTACTGCCCCTCTGACAGTGCAGCGCTCCCTCAGTACTGCCCCTCCGACAGTGCGGTGCTCCCTCAGTACTGCCCCTCCGACAATGCGACAATCCCTCAGTCCTACCCCTCGAAAGTGCAGCGCTCCCTCAGTACTGCCCCTTCGACAGTGCAGCACTCCCTGAGAACTGCCCCTCTGACAGTGCAGCACTCCCTCAGTACTGCCCCTCCGAAAGTGCGTATTCCCTCAGTACTGCCCCTCCGATAGTGCGTGTTCCCTCAGTACTGCGCCTCTGACAGTGCGACACTCCCTCAGTTCTGTCCCTCTGACAGTGCAGCACACCCTCAGTGCTGCCCCTCCGACAGTGCGGTGCTCCCTCAGTACTGTCCCTCCGACAGTGCGGCGCTCCCTCAGTACTGCCCCTCCGACAGTGCGGTGCTCCCTCAGTACTGCCCCTCCGACAGTGCGGTGCTCCCTCAGTACTGACCCTCTGATAGTGCGGTGCTCCCTCAGTACTGCCCTTCGAACAGTGCAGCACTCCCTCAGTACTGACCCTCCGACAGTGCGGTGCTCCCTCAGTACTGCCCTTCGAACAGTGCAGAACTCTCTCAGTACTGCCCCTCCGACAGTGCGGGTTCCCTCAGTACTGCCCCTCCGAAAGTGCGTCGCTCCCTCAGTACTGCCCCTCCGACAGTGCGTGTTCCCTCAGTGCTGCCCCTCCGACAGTGCGTGTTCCCTCAGTACTGCCCCTCCGAAAGTGCAGCGCTCCCTCAGTACTGCCCCTCCGACAGTGCGTGTTCCCTCAGTACTGCCCCTCTGACAGTGCTGCGCTCCCTCAGTACTGCCCCTCCGACAGTGCGGTGCTCCCTCAGCACTGCCCCTCCGACAGTGCGGTGCTCCCTCAGTACTGCCCCTCCGACAGTGCGTATTCCCTCAGTACTGCCCCTCCGATAGTGCGTGTTCCCTCAGTACTGCCCCTCTGACCGTGCGACACTCCCTCAGTTCTGTCCCTCTGACAGTGCAGCACACCCTCAGTACTGCCCCTCCGACAGTGCCGCGCTCCCTCAGTATTGCCCCTCCGACAGTGCGGCACTCCCTCAGTACTGCCCCTCCGACAGTGCAGCACTCCCTCAGTACTGCCCCTCCGACAGTGCAGACCTCCTTCATTACTGCCCCTCCTACAGTGCAGCGCTCCCTCACTCAGTACTGTCCCTCCGACAGTGCGGCGCTCCCTCAGTATTGCCCCTCCGACAGTGCGATGCTCCCTCAGTACTGCCCCTCCGACAATGCGGCGCTCCCTGAGTACTGCCCCTCCGACAGTGCGGCGCTCCCTGAGTACTGCCTCTCCGACAGTGCAGACCTCCTTCATTACTGCCCCTCCGACAGTGCAGCGCTCCCTCAGTACTGCCCCTCTGACAGTGCAGCACTCCCTGAGAACTGCCCCTCTGACAGTGCAGCACTCCCTCAGTACTGCCCCTCCGACAGTGCGTGTTCCCTCAGTACTGCCCCTCCGACAGTGCGTGTTCCCTCAGTACTGCCCCTCCAAAAGTGCAGCGCTCTCTCAGTACTGCCCCTCCGACAGTGCGCGTTCCCTCAGTACTGCCCCTCCGACAGTGCGTGTTCCCTCAGTACTGCCCCTCTGACAGTGCAGCGCTCCCTCAGTACTGCCCCTCCGACAGTGCGGCACTCCCTCAGTACTGCCCCTCCGACAGTGCGGCACTCCCTGAGTACTGACCCTCCGAAAGTGCAGCGCTCCCTCAGTACTGCCCCTCCGACAGTGTGTGTTCCCACAGTACTGCCCCTCCGACAGTGCGTGTTCCCTCAGTACTGCCCCTCCGACAGTGCGGCGCTCCCTGAGTACTGCCCCTCCGACAGTGCAGCACTCCCTGAGTACCGCCCCTCCGACAGTACAGCACTCCCGCAGTACTGCCCTTCGAACAGTGCAGAACTCTCTCAGTCCTGCCCCTCCAACAGTGCTTGTTCCCTCAGTACTGCCCCTCCGACAGTGCGTGTTCCCTCAGTACTGCCCCTCTGACAGTGCAGCGCTCCCTCAGTACTGCCCCTCCGACAGTGCGGCACTCCCTCAGTACTGCCCCTCCGACAGTGCAGCACTCCCTCAGTACTGCCCCTCCGACAGTGCGTGTTCCCTCAGTACTGCCCCTCTGACAGTGCAGCGCTCCCTCAGTACTGCCCCTCCGACAGTGCGGTGCTCCCTCAGTACTGCCCCTCCGACAGTGCGACATCCCTCAGTCCTACCCCTCCGAAAGTGCAGCGCTCCCTCAGTACTGCCCCTCCGACAGTGCAGCATTCCCTGAGAACTGCCCCTCTGACAGTGCAGCACTCCCTCAGTACTGCCCCTCCGACAGTGCAGCACTCCCTCAGTACTGCCCCTCCGAAAGTGCAGCGCTCCCTCAGTACTGCCCCTCCGACAGTGCGTATTCCCTCAGTACTGCCCCTCCGATAATGCGTGTTCCCTCAGTACTGCCCCTCTGACAGTGCGACACTCCCTCAGTTCTGTCCCTGACAGTGCAGCACACCCTCAGTACTGCCCCTCCGACAGTGCAGCACTCCCTCAGTACTGCCCCTCCGAAAGTGCAGCGCTCCCTCAGTACTGCCCCTCCGACAGTGCGTGTTCCCTCAGTGCTGCCCCTCCGACAGTGCAGCACTCCCTGAGAACTGCACCTCTGATAGTGCAGCACTCCCTCATTACTGCCCCTCCGACAGTGCAGCACTCCCTCAGTACTGCCCCTCCGAAAATGCAGCGCTCCCTCAGTACTGCCCCTCTGAGAGTGCGACACTCCCTCAGTACTGCCCCTCCGACAGTGCGGCAGCCCCTCAGTTCTGCCCCTCCGACAGTGCGGCGCTCTCTCAGTACTGTCCCTCCGACAGTGCAGCACTCCCTCAGTACTGACCCTCCGACAGTGCGACGCTGGCTCAGTACTGCCCTTCGAACAGTGCAGCACTCCCTCAGTACTGACCCTCCGACAGTGCAGCGCTCCCTCTGTACTGCCCCTCCGACAGTGCGTGTTCCCTCAGTACTGCTCCTCCGACAGTGCGTGTTCCCTCAGTACTGCCCCTCTGACAGTGCAGCGCTCCCTCAGTACTGCCCCTCCGACAGTGCGGCACTCCCTCAGTACTGCCCCTCCGACAGTGCAGCACTCCCTCAGTACTGACCCTCCGACAGTGTGGCACTCCCTCAGTACTGCCCCTCTGACAATGCGGTGCTCCCTCAGTACTGCCCCTCCGAAAGTGCAGCGCTCCCTCAGTACTGCCCCTCCGACAGTGCGTGTTCCCTCAGTACTGCCCCTCCGACAGTGCGTGTTCCCTCAGTACTGCCCCTCCAACAGTGCAGCACTCCCTGAGTACCGCCCCTCCGACAGTGCGGTGCTCCCTCAGTACTGCCCCTCCGACAGTGCGGCGCTCCTTCAGTACTGCCCCTCCGACAGTGCAGCACTCCCTCAGTACTGCCCTTCGAACAGTGCAGAATTCTCTCAGTACTGCCCCTCCGACAGTACGGGTTCCCTCAGTACTGCCCCTCCGAAAGTGCAGCGCTCCCTCAGTACTGCCCCTCCAACAGTGCGTGTTCCCTCAGTACTGCCCCTCCGACAGTGCGTGTTCCCTCAGTACTGCCCCTCTGACAGTGCAGCGCTCCCTCAGTACTGCCCCTCCGACAGTGCGGTGCTCCCTCAGTACTGCCCCTCCGACAGTGCGACAATCCCTCAGTCCTACCCCTCCGATAGTGCGTGTTCCCTCATTACTGCGCCTCTGACAGTGCGACACTCCCTCAGTTCTGTCCCTCTGACATTGCAGCACACCCTCAGTGCTGCCCCTCCGACAGTGCAGCACTCCCTCAGTACTGCCCCTCCGAAAGTGCAGCGCTCCCTCAGTACTGCCCCTCCGACAGTGCGTGTTCCCTCAGTACTGCCCCTCCGACAGTGCAGCACTCCCTCAGTGCTGACCCTCCGACAGTGCGGTGCTCCCTCAGTAGTGCTCTTCGAACAGTGCAGAACTCTCTCAGTACTGCCCCTCCGACAGTGCGTGTTCCCTCAGTACTGCCCCTCTGACAGTGCGACACTCCCTCAGTTCTGCCCTCTGACAGTGCAGCACACCCTCAGTACTGCCCCTCCGACAGTGCGGCGCTCCTTCAGTACTGCCCCTCCGACAGTGCAGCACTCCCTCAGTACTGCCCTTCGAACAGTGCAGCAATCCCTCAGTACTGCCCCTCCGACAGTACGGGTTCCCTCAGTACTGCCCCTCCGAAAGTGCAGCGCTCCCTCAGTACTGCCCCTCCGACAGTGCGACAATCCCTCAGTCCTACCCCTCGAAAGTGCAGCGCTCCCTCAGTACTGCCCCTTCGACAGTGCAGCACTCCCTGAGAACTGCCCCTCTGACAGTGCAGCACTCCCTCAGTAGTGCCCCTCCGACAGTGCGTGTTCCCTCAGTACTGCCCCTCCGACAGTGCGTGTTCCCTCAGTACTGCCCCTCTGACAGTGCGACACTCCCTCAGTTCTGCCCTCTGACAGTGCAGCACACCCTCAGTACTGCCCCTCCAACAGTGCAGCACTCCCTGAGTACCGCCCCTCCGACAGTGCGGTGCTCCCTCAGTACTGCCCCTCCGACAGTGCGGCGCTCCTTCAGTACTGCCCCTCCGACAGTGCAGCACTCCCTCAGTACTGCCCCTCCGACAGTGCGGCGCTCCTTCAGTACTGCCCCTCCGACAGTGCAGCACTCCCTCAGTACTGCCCATCCGACAGTACGGGTTCCCTCAGTACTGCCCCTCCGAAAGTGCAGCGCTCCCTCAGTACTGCCCCTCCAACAGTGCGTGTTCCCTCAGTACTGCCCCTCTCACAGTGCAGCGCTCCCTCAGTACTGCCCCTCCGACAGTGCGGTGCTCCCTCAGTACTGCCCCTCCGACAGTGCGACAATCCCTCAGTCCTACCCCTCGAAAGTGCAGCGCTCCCTCAGTACTGCCCCTTCGACAGTGCAGCACTCCCTGAGAACTGCCCCTCCGACAGTGCAGCACTCCCTCAGTACTGCCCCTCCGAAAGTGCATCGCTCCCTCAGTACTGCCCCTCTGACAGTGCGTGTTCCCTCAGTGCTGCCCCTCCGACAGTGCGTGTTCCCTCAGTACTGCCCCTCCGAAAGTGCAGCGCTCCCTCAGTACTGCCCCTCCGACAGTGCGTGTTCCCTCAGTACTGCCCCTCTGACAGTGCAGCGCTCCCTCAGTACTGCCCCTCCGACAGTGCGGTGCTCCCTCAGTACTGCCCCTCCGACAGTGCGGTGCTCCCTCAGTACTGCCCCTCCGACAGTGCGTATTCCCTCAGTACTGCCCCTCCGATAGTGCGTGTTCCCTCAGTACTGCCCCTCTGACAGTGCGACACTCCCTCAGTTCTGTCCCTCTGACAGTGCAGCACACCCTCAGTACTGCCCCTCCGACAGTGCAGCGCTCCCTCAGTACTGCCCCTCCGACAGTGCATGTTCCCTCAGTACTGCCCCTCCGACAGTGCAGCACTCTCTCAGTGCTGACCCTCCGACAGTGCGGTGCTCCCTCAGTAGTGCCCTTCGAACAGTGCAGAACTCTCTCAGTACTGCCCCTCCGAAAATGCAGCGCTCCCTCAGTACTGCCCCTCCGACAGTGCGTGTTCCCTCAGTACTGCCCCTCTGACAGTGCAACGCTCCCTCAGTACTGCCCCTCCGACAGTGCGGTGCTCCCTCAGTACTGCCCCTCCGACAGTGCGACACTCCCTCAGTCCTGCCCCTCCGAAAGTGCAGCGCTCCCTCAGTACTGCCCCTCCGACAGTACAGCACTCCCTGAGAACTGCCCCTCTGACAGTGCAGCACTCCCTCAGTACTGCCCCTCCGACAGTGCGTGTTCCCTCAGTACTGCCCCTCCGACAGTGCGTGTTCCCTCAGTACTGCATCTCTGACAGTGCGACACTCCCTCAGTTCTGCCCTCTGACAGTGCAACATACCCTCAGTACTGCCCCTCCGACAGTGCAGCACTCCCTCAGTACTGCCCCTCCGACATAGCGGCACTCCCTCCGTACTGCCCCTCCGACAGTGTGATGCTCCCTCAGTACTGCCCCTCCGACAGTGCCGCGCTCCCTCAGTATTGCCCCTCCGACAGTGCGGCACTCCCTCAGTTCTGCCCCTCCGACAGTGCAGCACTCCCTCAGTACTGCCCCTCCGACAGTGGGGCGCTCCCTCAGTACTGTCCCTCCTACAGTGCAGCGCTCCCTCACTCAGTACTGTCCCTCCGACAGTGCGGCGCTCCCTCAGTATTGCCCCTCCGACAGTGCGGCGCTCTCTCAGTACTGCCCCTCCGACAGTGCAGCACTCGCTCAGTACTGTCCCTCCGACAGTGCGGTGCTACCTCAGTATTGCCCCTCCGACAGTGCGACGCTCCCTCAGTACTGCCCCTCCGACAATGCGGCGCTCCCTGAGTACTGCCCCTCCGACAGTGCGGCGCTCCCTGAGTACTGCCCCTCCGACAGTGCAGACCTCCTTCAGTACTGCCCCTCCGACAGTGCAGAACTCCCTCAGTACTGCCCCTCTGACAATGCGACACTCCCTCAGTACTGCCCCTCCGACAGTGCAGGTTCCCTCAGTACTGCCCCTCCGACAGTGCAGAACTCCCTCAGTACTGCCCCTCTGACAATGCGACACTCCCTCAGTACTGCCCCTCTGACAGTGCGACACTCCCTCAGCCCTGCCCCTCCGAAAGTGCAGCGCTCCCTCAGTACTCCCCCTCCGACATTGCGGCATTCCCTCAGTACTGCCCTTCCGACAGTGCCGCGCTCCCTCTGTATTGCCCCTCCGACAGTGCGGCGCTCTCTGAGTACTGCCCCTCTGACAATGCGACACTCCCTCAGTACTGCCCCTCTGACAGTGCGACACTCCCTCAGCCCTGCCCCTCCGAAAGTGCAGCGCTCCCTGAGTACCGCCCCTCCGACAGTGCGGCGCTCCCTCAGTACTGCCCCTCCGACAGTGCGTGTTCCCTCAGTACTGCCCCTCCGACAGTGCGTGTTCCCTCAGTACTGCCCCTCTGACAGTGCAGCGCTCCCTCAGTACTGCCCCTCCGACAGTGCGCGTTCCCTCAGTACTGCCCCTCCGACAGTGCGTGTTCCCTCAGTACTGCCCCTCTGACAGTGCAGCGCTCCCTCAGTACTGCCCCTCCGACAGTGCGGCACTCCCTCAGTACTGCCCCTCCGACAGTGCGTGTTCCCTCAGTACTGCCCCTTTGACAGTGCAGCGCTCCCTCAGTACTGCCCCTCCGACAGTGCGTGTTCCCTCAGTACTGCCCCTCTGACAGTGCAGCGCTCCCTCAGTACTGCCTCTCCGACAGTGCGGCACTCCCTGAGTACTGCCCCTCCGAAAGTGCAGCGCTCCCTCAGTACTGCCCCTCCGACAGTGCGTGTTCCCTCAGTACTGCCCCTCCGACAGTGCGTGTTCCCTCAGTACTGCCCCTCCGACAGTGCGGCGCTCCCTGAGTACTGCCCCTCCGACAGTGCAGCACTCCCTGAGTACCGCCCCTCCGACAGTACAGCACTCCCGCAGTACTGCCCTTCGAACAGTGCAGAACTCTCTCAGTCCTGCCCCTCCGACAGTGCGTGTTCCCTCAGTACTGCCCCTCCGACAGTGCGGCGCTCCCTCAGTACTGCCCCTCCGACAGTGCAGCACTCCCTGAGTACCGCCCCTCCGACAGTACAGCACTCCCGCAGTACTGCCCTTCGAACAGTGCAGAACTCTCTCAGTCCTGCCCCTCCGACAGTGCGGGTTCCCTCAGTACTGCCCCTCCGAAAGTGCAGCGCTCCCTCAGTACTGCCCCTCTGACAGTGCTTGTTCCCTCAGTACTGCCCCTCCGACAGTGCGTGTTCCCTCAGTACTGCCCCTCTGACAGTGCAGCGCTCCCTCAGTACTGCCCCTCCGACAGTGCGGCACTCCCTCAGTACTGCCCCTCCGACAGTGCAGCACTCCCTCAGTACTGCCCCTCCGACAGTGCGACATCCCTCAGTCCTACCCCTCCGAAAGTGCAGCGCTCCCTCAGTACTGCCCCTCCGACAGTGCAGCACTCCCTGAGAACTGCCCCTCTGACAGTGCAGCACTCCCTCAGTACTGCCCCTCCGACAGTGCAGCACTCCCTCAGTACTGCCCCTCCGAAAGTGCAGCGCTCCCTCAGTACTGCCCCTCCGACAGTGCGTATTCCCTCAGTACTGCCCCTCCGACAGTGCAGCACTCCCTCAGTGCTGACCCTCCGACAGTGCGGTGCTCCCTCAGTTGTGCCCTTCGAACAGTGCAGAACTCTCTCAGTACTGCCCCTCCGAAAATGCAGCGCTCCCTCAGTACTGCCCCTCCGACAGTGCGTGTTCCCTCAGTACTGCCCCTCTGACAGTGCAACGCTCCCTCAGTACTGCCCCTCCGACAGTGCCGCGCTCCCTCAGTATTGCCCCTCCGACAGTGCGGCACTCCCTCAGTACTGCCCCTCCGACAGTGCAGCACTCCCTCAGTACTGCCCCTCCGACAGTGGGGCGCTCCCTCAGTACTGTCCCTCCTACAGTGCAGCGCTCCCTCACTCAGTACTGTCCCTCCGACAGTGCGGCGCTCCCTCAGTATTGCCCCTCCGACAGTGCGTGTTCCCTCAGTACTGCATCTCTGACAGTGCGACACTCCCTCAGTTCTGCCCTCTGACAGTGCAGCATACCCTCAGTACTGCCCCTCCGACAGTGCAGCACTCCCTCAGTACTGCCCCTCCGACATAGCGGCACTCCCTCCGTACTGCCCCTCCGACAGTGTGATGCTCCCTCAGTACTGCCCCTCCGACAGTGCCGCGCTCCCTCAGTATTGCCCCTCCGACAGTGCGGCACTCCCTCAGTACTGCCCCTCCGACAGTGCAGCACTCCCTCAGTACTGCCCCTCCGACAGTGGGGCGCTCCCTCAGTACTGTCCCTCCTACAGTGCAGCGCTCCCTCACTCAGTACTGTCCCTCCGACAGTGCGGCGCTCCCTCAGTATTGCCCCTCCGACAGTGCGGCGCTCTCTCAGTACTGCCCCTCCGACAGTGCAGCACTCGCTCAGTACTGTCCCTCCGACAGTGCGGTGCTACCTCAGTATTGCCCCTCCGAAAGTGCAGCATTCCCTCAGTACTGCCCTTCCGACAGTGCCGCGCTCCCTCTGTATTGCCCCTCCGACAGTGCGGCGCTCTCTGAGTACTGCCCCTCTGACAATGCGACACTCCCTCAGTACTGCCCCTCTGACAGTGCGACACTCCCTCAGCCCTGCCCCTCCGACAGTGCAGCGCTCCCTGAGTACCGCCCCTCCGACAGTGCGGCGCTCCCTCAGTACTGCCCCTCCGACAGTGCGTGTTCCCTCAGTACTGCCCCTCCGACAGTGCGTGTTCCCTCAGTACTGCCCCTTCGACAGTGCAGCGCTCTCTCAGTACTGCCCCTCCGACAGTGCGCGTTCCCTCAGTACTGTCCCTCCGACAGTGCGTGTTCCCTCAGTACTGCCCCTCTGACAGTGCAGCGCTCCCTCAGTACTGCCCCTCCGACAGTGCGGCACTCCCTCAGTACTGCCCCTCCGACAGTGCGGCACTCCCTGAGTACTGCCCCTCCGAAAGTGCAGCGCTCCCTCAGTACTGCCCCTCCGACAGTGCGTGTTCCCTCAGTACTGCCCCTCCGACAGTGCGTGTTCCCTCAGTACTGCCCCTCCGACAGTGCGGCGCTCCCTGAGTACTGCCCCTCCGACAGTGCAGCACTCCCTGAGTACCGCCCCTCCGAAAGTACAGCACTCCCGCAGTACTGCCCTTCGAACAGTGCAGAACTCTCTCAGTCCTGCCCCTCCGACAGTGCGTGTTCCCTCAGTACTGCCCCTCCGACAGTGCGGCGCTCCCTCAGTAATGCCCCTCCGACAGTGCAGCACTCCCTGAGTACCGCCCCTCCGACAGTACAGCACTCCCGCAGTACTGCCCTTCGAACAGTGCAGAACTCTCTCAGTCCTGCCCCTCCGACAGTGCGGGTTCCCTCAGTACTGCCCCTCCGAAAGTGCAGCGCTCCCTCAGTACTGCCCCTCTGACAGTGCTTGTTCCCTCAGTACTGCCCCTCCGACAGTGCGTGTTCCCTCAGTACTGCCCCTCTGACAGTGCAGCGCTCCCTCAGTACTGCCCCTCCGACAGTGCGGCACTCCCTCAGTACTGCCCCTCCGACAGTGCAGCACTCCCTCAGTACTGCCCCTCCGACAGTGCGACATCCCTCAGTCCTACCCCTCCGAAAGTGCAGCGCTCCCTCAGTACTGCCCCTCCGACAGTGCAGCACTCCCTGAGAACTGCCCCTCTGACAGTGCAGCACTCCCTCAGTACTGCCCCTCCGACAGTGCAGCACTCCCTCAGTACTGCCCCTCCGAAAGTGCAGCGCTCCCTCAGTACTGCCCCTCCGACAGTGCGTATTCCCTCAGTACTGCCCCTCCGACAGTGCAGCACTCCCTCAGTGCTGACCCTCCGACAGTGCGGTGCTCCCTCAGTTGTGCCCTTCGAACAGTGCAGAACTCTCTCAGTACTGCCCCTCCGAAAATGCAGCGCTCCCTCAGTACTGCCCCTCCGACAGTGCGTGTTCCCTCAGTACTGCCCCTCTGACAGTGCAACGCTCCCTCAGTACTGCCCCTCCGACAGTGCGGTGCTCCCTCAGTACTGCCCCTCCGACAGTGCGACACTCCCTCAGTCCTGCCCCTCCGAAAGTGCAGCGCTCCCTCAGTACTGCCCCTCTGACAGTGCAGCACTCCCTGAGAACTGCCCCTCTGACAGTGCAGCACTCCCTCAGTACTGCCCCTCCGACAGTGCGTGTTCCCTCAGTACTGCCCCTCCGACAGTGCGTGTTCCCTCAGTACTGCATCTCTGACAGTGCGACACTCCCTCAGTTCTGCCCTCTGACAGTGCAGCATACGCTCAGTACTGCCCCTCCGACAGTGCAGCACTCCCTCAGTACTGCCCCTCCGACAGTGCGGCGCTCCCTCAGTATTGCCCCTCTGACAGTGCGACGCTCGCTCAGTACTATCCCTCCGACAGTGCCGCGCTCCCTCAGTATTGCCCCTCCAACAGTGCAGCACTCCCTCAGTGCTATCCCTCCGACAGTGCAGACCTCCCTCAGAACTGCCCCTCCGACAGTACGGCGCTCCCTCAGTACTGCCCCTCCGACAGTGCAGCACTCCCTCAGTACTGCCCCTCCGACAGTGCGTGTTTCCTCAGTACTGCCCCTCCGACAGTGCGTGTTCCCTCAGTACTGCCCCTCCAACAGTGCAGCACTCCCTGAGTACCGCCCCTCCGACAGTGCGGTGCTCCCTCAGTACTGCCCCTCCGACAGTGCGGCGCTCCTTCAGTACTGCCCCTCCGACAGTGCAGCACTCCCTCAGTACTGCCCTTCGAACAGTGCAGAATTCTCTCAGTGCTGCCCCTCCGACAGTACGGGTTCCCTCAGTACTGCCCCTCCGAAAGTGCAGCGCTCCCTCAGTACTGCCCCTCCAACAGTGCGTGTTCCCTCAGTACTGCCCCTCCGACAGTGCGTGTTCCCTCAGTACTGCCCCTCTGACAGTGCAGCGCTCCCTCAGTACTGCCCCTCCGACAGTGCGGTGCTCCCTCAGTACTGCCCCTCCGACAGTGCGACAATCCCTCAGTCCTACCCCTCGAAAGTGCAGCGCTCCCTCAGTACTGCCCCTTCGACAGTGCAGCACTCCCTGAGAACTGCCCCTCTGACAGTGCAGCACTCCCTCAGTACTGCCCCTCCGAAAGTGCGTATTCCCTCAGTACTGCCCCTCCGATAGTGCGTGTTCCCTCAGTACTGCGCCTCTGACAGTGCGACACTCCCTCAGTTCTGTCCCTCTGACAGTGCAGCACACCCTCAGTGCTGCCCCTCTGACAGTGCAGCGCTCCCTCAGTACTGCCCCTCCGACAGTGCGGTGCTCCCTCAGTACTGCCCCTCCGACAGTGCGGTGCTCCCTCAGTACTGACCCTCTGATAGTGCGGTGCTCCCTCAGTACTGCCCTTCGAACAGTGTAGCACTCCCTCAGTACTGACCCTCCGACAGTGCGGTGCTCCCTCAGTACTGCCCTTCGAACAGTGCAGAACTCTCTCAGTACTGTCCCTCCGACAGTGCGGGTTCCCTCAGTACTGCCCCTCCGAAAGTGCATCGCTCCCTCAGTGCTGCCCCTCCGACAGTGCGTGTTCCCTCAGTGCTGCCCCTCCGACAGTGCGTGTTCCCTCAGTACTGCCCCTCCGAAAGTGCAGCGCTCCCTCAGTACTGCCCCTCCGACAGTGCGTGTTCCCTCAGTACTGCCCCTCTGACAGTGCAGCGCTCCCTCAGTACTGCCCCTCCGACAGTGCGGTGCTCCCTCAGCACTGCCCCTCCGACAGTGCGGTGCTCCCTCAGTACTGCCCCTCCGACAGTGCGTATTCCCTCAGTACTGCCCCTCCGATAGTGCGTGTTCCCTCAGTACTGCCCCTCTGACCGTGCGACACTCCCTCAGTTCTGTCCCTCTGACAGTGCAGCACACCCTCAGTACTGCCCCTCCGACAGTGCCGCGCTCCCTCAGTATTGCCCCTCCGACAGTGCGGCACTCCCTCAGTACTGCCCCTCCGACAGTGCAGCACTCCCTCAGTACTGCCCCTCCGACAGTGCAGACCTCCTTCATTACTGCCCCTCCTACAGTGCAGCGCTCCCTCACTCAGTACTGTCCCTCCGACAGTGCGGCGCTCCCTCAGTATTGCCCCTCCGACAGTGCGATGCTCCCTCAGTACTGCCCCTCCGACAATGCGGCGCTCCCTGAGTACTGCCCCTCCGACAGTGCGGCGCTCCCTGAGTACTGCCCCTCCGACAGTGCAGACCTCCTTCATTACTGCCCCTCCGACAGTGCAGCGCTCCCTCAGTACTGCCCCTCTGACAGTGCAGCACTCCCTGAGAACTGCCCCTCTGACAGTGCAGCACTCCCTCAGTACTGCCCCTCCGACAGTGCGTGTTCCCTCAGTACTGCCCCTCCGACAGTGCGTGTTCCCTCAGTACTGCCCCTCCAAAAGTGCAGCGCTCTCTCAGTACTGCCCCTCCGACAGTGCGCGTTCCCTCAGTACTGCCCCTCCGACAGTGCGTGTTCCCTCAGTACTGCCCCTCTGACAGTGCAGCGCTCCCTCAGTACTGCCCCTCCGACAGTGCGGCACTCCCTCAGTACTGCCCCTCCGACAGTGCGGCACTCCCTGAGTACTGACCCTCCGAAAGTGCAGCGCTCCCTCAGTACTGCCCCTCCGACAGTGCGTGTTCCCACAGTACTGCCCCTCCGACAGTGCGTGTTCCCTCAGTACTGCCCCTCCGACAGTGCGGCGCTCCCTGAGTACTGCCCCTCCGACAGTGCAGCACTCCCTGAGTACCGCCCCTCCGACAGTACAGCACTCCCGCAGTACTGCCCTTCGAACAGTGCAGAACTCTCTCAGTCCTGCCCCTCCAACAG
Source organism: Pristiophorus japonicus (assembly GCF_044704955.1). Classification (NCBI taxonomy): domain Eukaryota; kingdom Metazoa; phylum Chordata; class Chondrichthyes; family Pristiophoridae; genus Pristiophorus; species Pristiophorus japonicus. The sequence goes on along the minus strand of NC_091980.1, from coordinate 2,968,742 downwards.
TGCTTGTTCCCTCAGTACTGCCCCTCCGACAGTGCGTGTTCTCTCAGTACTGCCCCTCTGACAGTGCAGCGCTCCCTCAGTACTGCCCCTCCGACAGTGCGGCACTCCCTCAGTACTGCCCCTCCGACAGTGCAGCACTCCCTCAGTACTGCCCCTCCGACAGTGCGTGTTCCCTCAGTACTGCCCCTCTGACAGTGCAGCGCTCCCTCAGTACTGCCCCTCCGACAGTGCGGTGCTCCCTCAGTACTGCCCCTCCGACAGTGCGACATCCCTCAGTCCTACCCCTCCGAAAGTGCAGCGCTCCCTCAGTACTGCCCCTCCGACAGTGCAGCATTCCCTGAGAACTGCCCCTCTGACAGTGCAGCACTCCCTCAGTACTGCCCCTCCGACAGTGCAGCACTCCCTCAGTACTGCCCCTCCGAAAGTGCAGCGCTCCCTCAGTACTGCCCCTCCGACAGTGCGTATTCCCTCAGTACTGCCCCTCCGATAATGCGTGTTCCCTCAGTACTGCCCCTCTGACAGTGCGACACTCCCTCAGTTCTGTCCCTCTGACAGTGCAGCACACCCTCAGTACTGCCCCTCCGACAGTGCAGCACTCCCTCAGTACTGCCCCTCCGAAAGTGCAGCGCTCCCTCAGTACTGCCCCTCCGACAGTGCGTGTTCCCTCAGTGCTGCCCCTCCGACAGTGCAGCACTCCCTGAGAACTGCACCTCTGATAGTGCAGCACTCCCTCATTACTGCCCCTCCGACAGTGCAGCACTCCCTCAGTACTGCCCCTCCGAAAATGCAGCGCTCCCTCAGTACTGCCCCTCTGAGAGTGCGACACTCCCTCAGTACTGCCCCTCCGACAGTGCGGCAGCCCCTCAGTTCTGCCCCTCCGACAGTGCGGCAGCCCCTCAGTGCTGCCCCTTCGAACAGTGCAGCACTCCCTCAGTACTGACCCTCCGACAGTGCAGCGCTCCCTCTGTACTGCCCCTCCGACAGTGCGTGTTCCCTCAGTACTGCTCCTCCGACAGTGCGTGTTCCCTCAGTACTGCCCCTCTGACAGTGCAGCGCTCCCTCAGTACTGCCCCTCCGACAGTGCGGCACTCCCTCAGTACTGCCCCTCCGACAGTGCAGCACTCCCTCAGTACTGACCCTCCGACAGTGTGGCACTCCCTCAGTACTGCCCCTCTGACAATGCGGTGCTCCCTCAGTACTGCCCCTCCGAAAGTGCAGCGCTCCCTCAGTACTGCCCCTCCGACAGTGCGTGTTCCCTCAGTACTGCCCCTCCGACAGTGCGTGTTCCCTCAGTACTGCCCCTCCAACAGTGCAGCACTCCCTGAGTACCGCCCCTCCGACAGTGCGGTGCTCCCTCAGTACTGCCCCTCCGACAGTGCGGCGCTCCTTCAGTACTGCCCCTCCGACAGTGCAGCACTCCCTCAGTACTGCCCTTCGAACAGTGCAGAATTCTCTCAGTACTGCCCCTCCGACAGTACGGGTTCCCTCAGTACTGCACCTCCGAAAGTGCAGCGCTCCCTCAGTACTGCCCCTCCAACAGTGCGTGTTCCCTCAGTACTGCCCCTCCGACAGTGCGTGTTCCCTCAGTACTGCCCCTCTGACAGTGCAGCGCTCCCTCAGTACTGCCCCTCCGACAGTGCGGTGCTCCCTCAGTACTGCCCCTCCGACAGTGCGACAATCCCTCAGTCCTACCCCTCCGATAGTGCGTGTTCCCTCATTACTGCGCCTCTGACAGTGCGACACTCCCTCAGTTCTGTCCCTCTGACATTGCAGCACACCCTCAGTGCTGCCCCTCCGACAGTGCAGCACTCCCTCAGTACTGCCCCTCCGAAAGTGCAGCGCTCCCTCAGTACTGCCCCTCCGACAGTGCGTGTTCCCTCAGTACTGCCCCTCCGACAGTGCAGCACTCCCTCAGTGCTGACCCTCCGACAGTGCGGTGCTCCCTCAGTAGTGCTCTTCGAACAGTGCAGAACTCTCTCAGTACTGCCCCTCCGACAGTGCGTGTTCCCTCAGTACTGCCCCTCTGACAGTGCGACACTCCCTCAGTTCTGCCCTCTGACAGTGCAGCACACCCTCAGTACTGCCCCTCCGACAGTGCGGCGCTCCTTCAGTACTGCCCCTCCGACAGTGCAGCACTCCCTCAGTACTGCCCTTCGAACAGTGCAGCAATCCCTCAGTACTGCCCCTCCGACAGTACGGGTTCCCTCAGTACTGCCCCTCCGAAAGTGCAGCGCTCCCTCAGTACTGCCCCTCCAACAGTGCGTGTTCCCTCAGTACTGCCCCTCCAACAGTGCAGCGCTCCCTCAGTACTGCCCCACCGACAGTGCGGTGCTCCCTCAGTACTGCCCCTCCGACAGTGCGACAATCCCTCAGTCCTACCCCTCGAAAGTGCAGCGCTCCCTCAGTACTGCCCCTTCGACAGTGCAGCACTCCCTGAGAACTGCCCCTCTGACAGTGCAGCACTCCCTCAGTACTGCCCCTCCGAAAGTGCGTGTTCCCTCAGTACTGCGCCTCTGACAGTGCGACACTCCCTCAGTTCTGTCCCTCTGACAGTGCAGCACACCCTCAGTACTGCCCCTCCGACAGTGCAGCACTCCCTCAGTACTGCCCCTCCGAAAGTGCAGCGCTCCCTCAGTACTGCCCCTCCGACAGTGCGTGTTCCCTCAGTACTGCCCCTCCGACAGTGCAGCACTCCCTCAGTGCTGACCCTCCGACAGTGCGGTGCTCCCTCAGTAGTGCTCTTCGAACAGTGCAGAACTCCCTCAGTACTTCCCCTCCGACAGTGCAGCGCTCCCTCAGTACTGCCCCCCCGAAAGTGCAGCGCTCCCTCAGTACTGCCCTTCCGACAGTGCGGTGCTCCCTCAGTATTGCCCCTCCGACAGTGCGGCACTCCCTCAATACTGCCTCTCCGACAGTGCGTCACTCCCTCAGTTATGCCCCTCCGACAGTGCGGCACTCCCTCAATACTGCCTCTCCGACAGTGCGTCACTCCCTCAGTTATGCGCCTCTGACAGTGCGGCGCTCCCTCAGTACTGCTCCTCCGACAGTGCGGCACCCCCTCAGTACTGCCCCTCCAACAGTGCATCGCTCCCTCAATACTGCCGCTCCGACAATGCAGCGCTCCCTCAGTAATGCCCCTCCGACAGTGCGGTGATCCCTCAGTACTGCCCCTCCGACAGTGCCGGACACCCTCAGTACTGCCCCTCCGACAATGCGGTGCTCCCTCAGTACTGCCCCTTCGACAGTGCGGCTCTCCCTCAGTACTGCCCCTTCGACAGTGAGGCGCTATCTCAGTACTGTCCCTCCGACAGTGCAGCACTCTCTCAGTACTGTCCCTCCGACAGTGCAGCACTCTCTCAGTACTGCCCCTCCGACAGTGCGGCACTCTCTCAGTACTGCCCCTCCGACAGTGCGGCACACCCTCAGAACTGCCCCTCCGACAGTGCTGTGCCCCCTCAGTACTGCCCCTCCGAAGGTGCAGCACTCACTCCGTACTGCCCCTCCGACAGTGCGGCACTCCCTCAGGACTTCCATCCGACAGTGCGTCGCACTCTCAGTACTGTCCCTGCGACAGTCCAGCACTCCCTCAGTACTGCCCCTCCGAAAGTGCAGCGCTCCCTCAGTACTGTCCCTGCGACAGTGCAGCACTCCCTCAGTACTGTCCCTGCGACAGTCCAGCACTCCCTCAGTACTGCCCCTCCGAAAGTGCAGCGCTCCCTCAGTATTGCCCCTCCGACAGTGCGGCACTCCCTCAGTACTGCCCCTCCGACAGTGCTGCGCTCACTCAGTACTGCCCCTCCGACAGTGCAGCGCTCCCTCGGTACTGCCCTTCGAACAGTGCAGAACTCCCTCAGTATTGCCCCTCCGACAGTGCAGCGCTCCCTCAGTACTGACCCTCCGACAGTGCATCGCTCCCTCAGTACTGCCCTTCCGACAGTGCGGCACTCCCTCAGTACTGCCCCTCCGACAGTGCGGGTTCCCTCAGTACCGCCCCTCCGACAGTGCGGCAATCCCTCAGTTCTGTCACTCCGACAGTGCAGCGCTCCCTCAGTACTGCCTCTCCGACAGTGCAGCACTCCCTCAGTACTGCCCCTCCGACAGTACAGCACTCCCGCAGTACTGCCCTTCGAACAGTGCAGAACTCTCTCAGTCCTGCCCCTCCGACAGTGCGGGTTCTCTCAGTACTGCCCCTCCGAAAGTGCAGCGCTCCCTCAGTACTGCCCCTCCGACAGTGCTTGTTCCCTCAGTACTGCCCCTCCGACAGTGCGGCACTCCCTCAGTACTGCCCCTCCGACAGTGCGGTGCTCACTCAGTACTGCCCCTCCGACAGTATGGCACTCCCTCAGTACTGCCCTTCCGACAGTGCGGTGCTCCCTCAGTATTGCCCCTCCGACAGTGCGGCACTCCCTCAATACTGCCTCTCCGACAGTGCGTCACTCCCTCAGTTATGCCCCTCCGACAGTGCGGCACTCCCTCAATACTGCCTCTCCGACAGTGCGTCACTCCCTCAGTTATGCGCCTCTGACAGTGCGGCGCTCCCTCAGTACTGCTCCTCCGACAGTGCGGCACCCCCTCAGTACTGCCCCTCCAACAGTGCAGCGCTCCCTCAATACTGCCCCTGCGACAATGCAGCGCTCCCTCAGTAATGCCCCTCCGACAGTGCGGTGATCCCTCAGTACTGCCCTTCCGACAGTGCCGGACACCCTCAGTACTGCCCCTCCGACAATGCGGTGCTCCCTCAGTACTGCCCCTTCGACAGTGCGGCTCTCCCTCAGTACTGCCCCTTCGACAGTGAGGCGCTATCTCAGTACTGTCCCTCCGACAGTGCAGCACTCTCTCAGTACTGTCCCTCCGACAGTGCAGCACTCTCTCAGTACTGTCCCTCCGACAGTGCAGCACTCTCTCAGTACTGCCCTACCGACAGTGCAGCGCTCCCTCAGTACTGCCCCTCCGACAGTGCTGTGCCCCCTCAGTACTGCCCCTCCGAAGGTGCGGCACTCACTCCGTACTGCCCCTCCGACAGTGCGGCACTCCCTCAGGACTTCCATCCGACAGTGCGTCGCTCTCTCAGTACTGTCCCTGCGACAGTCCAGCACTCCCGCAGTACTGCCCCTCCAAAAGTGCAGCGCTCCCTCAGTATTGCCCCTCCGACAGTGCGGCACTCCCTCAGTACTGCCCCTCCGACAGTGCAGCGCTCCCTCGGTACTGCCCTTCCGACAGTGCGGCACTCCCTCAGTACTGCCCCTCCGACAGTGCGGCACTCCCTCAGTACTGCCCCTCCGACAGTGCAGCGCTCCCTCGGTACTGCCCTTCCGACAGTACAGCATACCGCAGTACTGCCCTTCGAACAGTGCAGAACTCTCTCAGTCCTGCCCCTCCGACAGTGCGTGTTCCCTCAGTACTGCCCCTCCGAAAGTGCAGCGCTCCCTCAGTACTGCCCCTCCGACAGTGCTTGTTCCCTCAGTACTGCCCCTCCGACAGTGCGTGTTCCCTCAGTACTGCCCCTCTGACAGTGCAGCGCTCCCTCAGTACTGCCCCTCCGACAGTGCGGCACTCCCTCAGTACTGCCCCTCCGACAGTGCAGCACTCCCTCAGTACTGCCCCTCCGACAGTGCGTGTTCCCTCAGTACTGCCCCTCTGACAGTGCAGCGCTCCCTCAGTACTGCCCCTCCGACAGTGCGGTGCTCCCTCAGTACTGCCCCTCCGACAGTGCGACATCCCTCAGTCCTACCCCTCCGAAAGTGCAGCGCTCCCTCAGTACTGCCCCTCCGACAGTGCAGCACTCCCTGAGAACTGCCACTCTGACAGTGCAGCACTCCCTCAGTACTGCCCCTCCGACAGTGCAGCACTCCCTCAGTACTGCCCCTCCGAAAGTGCAGCGCTCCCTCAGTACTGCCCCTCCGACAGTGCGTATTCCCTCAGTACTGCCCCTCCGATAGTGCGTGTTCCCTCAGTACTGCCCCTCTGACAGTGCGACACTCCCTCAGTTCTGTCCCTCTGACAGTGCAGCACACCCTCAGTACTGCCCCTCTGACAGTGCGACACTCCCTCAGTTCTGTCCCTCTGACAGTGCAGCACACCCTCAGTACTGCCCCTCCGACAGTGCAGCGCTCCCTCAGTACTGCCCCTCCGACAGTGCATGTTCCCTCAGTACTGCCCCTCCGACAGTGCAGCACTCCCTCAGTGCTGACCCTCCGACAGTGCGGTGCTCCCTCAGTAGTGCCCTTCGAACAGTGCAGAACTCTCTCAGTACTGCCCCTCCGAAAATGCAGCGCTCCCTCAGTACTGCCCCTCCGACAGTGCGTGTTCCCTCAGTACTGCCCCTCTGACAGTGCAACGCTCCCTCAGTACTGCCCCTCCGACAGTGCGGTGCTCCCTCAGTACTGCCCCTCCGACAGTGCGACACTCCCTCAGTCCTGCCCCTCCGAAAGTGCAGCGCTCCCTCAGTACTGCCCCTCCGACAGTACAGCACTCCCTCAGTACTGCCCCTCCGACAGTGCAGCACTCCCTCAGTACTGCCCCTCCGACAGTGGGGCGCTCCCTCAGTACTGTCCCTCCTACAGTGCAGCGCTCCCTCACTCAGTACTGTCCCTCCGACAGTGCGGCGCTCCCTCAGTATTGCCCCTCCGACAGTGCGGCGCTCTCTCAGTACTGCCCCTCCGACAGTGCAGCACTCTCTCAGTACTGTCCCTCCGACAGTGCAGCACTCCCTCAGTACTGCCCCTCCGACAATGCGACACTCCGACACTCCCTCAGTACTGTCCCTCCGACAGTGCGGTGCTACCTCAGTATTGCCCCTCCGACAGTGCGTGTTCCCTCAGTACTGCCCCTCCGACAGTGCAGAACTCCCTCAGTACTGCCCCTCCGACAGTGCAGAACTCCCTCAGTACTGCCCCTCTGACAATGCGACACTCCCTCAGTACTGCCCCTCCGACAGTGCAGGTTCCCTCAGTACTGCCCCTCCGACAGTGCAGAACTCCCTCAGTACTGCCCCTCTGACAATGCGACACTCCCTCAGTACTGCCCCTCTGACAGTGCGACACTCCCTCAGCCCTGCCCCTCCGAAAGTGCAGCGCTCCCTCAGTACTCCCCCTCCGACATTGCGGCATTCCTTCAGTACTGCCCTTCCGACAGTGCCGCGCTCCCTCTGTATTGCCCCTCCGACAGTGCGCGTTCCCTCAGTACTGCCCCTCCGACAGTGCGTGTTCCCTCAGTACTGCCCCTCAGACAGTGCGTGTTCCCTCAGTACCGCCCCTCCGACAGTGCGTGTTCCCTCAGTACTGCCCCTCTGACAGTGCAGCGCTCCCTCAGTACTGCCCCTCCGACAGTGCGGCACTCCCTCAGTACTGCCCCTCCGACAGTGCGGCACTCCCTGAGTACTGCCCCTCCGAAAGTGCAGCGCTCCCTCAGTACTGCCCCTCCGACAGTGCGTGTTCCCTCAATACTGCCCCTCCGACAGTACGTGTTCCCTCAGTACTGCCCCTCTGACGGTGCAGCGCTCCCTCAGTACTGCCCCTCCGACAGTGCGGCACTCCCTCAGTACTGCCCCTCCGACAGTGCAGCACTCCCTCAGTACTGACCCTCCGACAGTGTGGCACTCCCTCAGTACTGCCCCTCTGACAATGCGGTGCTCCCTCAGTACTGCCCCTCCGAAAGTGCAGCGCTCCCTCAGCACTGCCCCTCCGACAGTGCGTGTTTCCTCAGTACTGCCCCTCCGACAGTGCGTGTTCCCTCAGTACTGCCCCTCCAACAGTGCAGCACTCCCTGAGTACCGCCCCTCCGACAGTGCGGTGCTCCCTCAGTACTGCCCCTCCGACAGTGCGGCGCTCCTTCAGTACCGCCCCTCCGACAGTGCAGCACTCCCTCAGTACTGCCCTTCGAACAGTGCAGAATTCTCTCAGTGCTGCCCCTCCGACAGTACGGGTTCCCTCAGTACTGCCCCTCCGAAAGTGCAGCGCTCCCTCAGTACTGCCCCTCCAACAGTGCGTGTTCCCTCAGTACTGCCCCTCCGACAGTGCGTGTTCCCTCAGTACTGCCCCTCGAAAGTGCAGCGCTCCCTCAGTACTGCCCCTTCGACAGTGCAGCACTCCCTGAGAACTGCCCCTCTGACAGTGCAGCACTCCCTCAGTACTGCCCCTCCGAAAGTGCGTATTCCCTCAGTACTGCCCCTCCGACAGTGCGTGTTCCCTCAGTACTGCGCCTCTGACAGTGCGACACTCCCTCAGTTCTGTCCCTCTGACAGTGCAGCACACCCTCAGTGCTGCCCCTCCGACAGTGCAGCACTCCCTCAGTACTGCCCCTCCGAAAGTGCAGCGCTCCCTCAGTACTGCCCCTCCGACAGTGCGTGTTCCCTCAGTACTGCCCCTCCGACAGTGCAGCACTCCCTCAGTGCTGACCCTCCGACAGTGCGGTGCTCCCTCAGTAGTGCTCTTCGAACAGTGCAGAACTCTCTCAGTACTGCCCCTCCGAAAATGCAGCGCTCCCTCAGTACTGCCCCTCCGACAGTGCGTGTTCCCTCAGTACTGCCCCTCTGACAGTGCAGCGCTCCCTCAGTGCTGCCCCTCCGACAGTGCGGTGCTCCCTCAGTACTGCCCCCCGACAGTGCGGTGCTCCCTCAGTACTGACCCTCCGATAGTGCGGTGCTCCCTCAGTACTGCCCCTCCGACAGTGCGGTGCTCCCTCAGTACTGACCCTCCGATAGTGCGGTGCTCCCTCAGTACTGCCCTTCGAACAGTGCAGAACTCTCTCAGTACTGCCCTTCCGACAGTGCGGGTTCCCTCAGTACTGCCCCTCCGAAAGTGCATCGCTCCCTCAGTACTGCCCCTCCGACAGTGCGTGTTCCCTCAGTGCTGCCCCTCCGACAGTGCGTGTTCCCTCAGTACTGCCCCTCCGAAAGTGCAGCGCTCCCTCAGTACTGCCCCTCCGACAGTGCAGCACTCCCTGAGAACTGCCCCTCTGACAGTGCAGCACTCCCTCAGTAGTGCCCCTCCGACAGTGCGTGTTCCCTCAGTACTGCCCCTCCGACAGTGCGTGTTCCCTCAGTACTGCCCCTCTGACAGTGCGACACTCCCTCAGTTCTGCCCTCTGACAGTGCAGCACACCCTCAGTACTGCCCCTCCAACAGTGCAGCACTCCCTGAGTACCGCCCCTCCGACAGTGCGGTGCTCCCTCAGTACTGCCCCTCCGACAGTGCGGCGCTCCTTCAGTACTGCCCCTCCGACAGTGCAGCACTCCCTCAGTACTGCCCTTCGAACAGTGCAGAATTCTCTCAGTACTGCCCCTCCGACAGTACGGGTTCCCTCAGTACTGCCCCTCCGAAAGTGCAGCGCTCCCTCAGTACTGCCCCTCCGACAGTGCGTGTTCCCTCAGTACTGCCCCTCCGACAGTGCGTGTTCCCTCAGTACTGCCCCTCCGAAAGTGCAGCGCTCCCTCAGTACTGCCCCTCCAACAGTGCGTGTTCCCTCAGTACTGCCCCTCCGACAGTGCGTGTTCCCTCAGTACTGCCCCTCTGACAGTGCAGCGCTCCCTCAGTACTGCCCCTCCGACAGTGCGGTGCTCCCTCAGTACTGCCCCTCCGACAGTGCGACAATCCCTCAGTCCTACCCCTCGAAAGTGCAGCACTCCCTGAGAACTGCCCCTCTGACAGTGCAGCACTCCCTCAGTACTGCCCCTCCGAAAGTGCGTATTCCCTCAGTACTGCCCCTCCGATAGTGCGTGTTCCCTCAGTACTGCGCCTCTGACAGTGCGACACTCCCTCAGTTCTGTCCCTCTGACAGTGCAGCACACCCTCAGTGCTGCCCCTCTGACAGTGCAGCGCTCCCTCAGTACTGCCCCTCCGACAGTGCGGTGCTCCCTCAGTACTGCCCCTCCGACAGTGCGGTGCTCCCTCAGTACTGACCCTCCGATAGTGCGGTGCTCCCTCAGTACTGCCCCTCCGATAGTGCGGTGCTCCCTCAGTACTGCCCTTCGAACAGTGCAGAACTCTCTCAATACTGCCCCTCCGACAGTGCGTGTTCCCTCAGTACTGCCCCTCCGACAGTGCAGCGCTCCCTCAGTACTGCCCCTCCAACAGTGCGTGTTCCCTCAGTACTGCCCCTCCGACAGTGCAGCGCTCCCTCAGTACTGCCCCTCCAACAGTGCGTGTTCCCTCAGTACTGCCCCTCCGACAGTGCAGCGCTCCCTCAGTACTGCCCCTCCGACAGTGCGGTGCTCCCTCAGTACTGCCCCTCCGACAGTGCGACAATCCCTCAGTCCTACCCCTCGAAAGTGTAGCGCTCCCTCAGTACTGCCCCTTCGACAGTGCAGCACTCCCTGAGAACTGCCCCTCTGACAGTGCAGCACTCCCTCAGTACTGCCCCTCCGAAAGTGCGTATTCCCTCAGTACTGCCCCTCCGATAGTGCGTGTTCCCTCAGTACTGCGCCTCTGACAGTGCGACACTCCCTCAGTTCTGTCCCTCTGACAGTGCAGCACACCCTCAGTACTGCCCCTCCGACAGTGCAGCACTCCCTCAGTACTGCCCCTCCGAAAGTGCAGCGCTCCCTCAGTACTGCCCCTCCGACAGTGCGTGTTCCCTCAGTACTGCCCCTCCGACAGTGCAGCACTCCCTCAGTGCTGACCCTCCGACAGTGCGGTGCTCCCTCAGTAGTGCTCTTCGAACAGTGCAGAACTCCCTCAGTACTTCCCCTCCGACAGTGCAGCGCTCCCTCAGTACTGCCCCTCCGACAGTGCAGCGCTCCCTCAGTACTGCCCCTCCGACAGTGCGGTGCTCCCTCAGTACTGCCCCCCGAAAGTGCAGCGCTCCCTCAGTACTGCCCCTCCGACAGTGCGGCACTCCCTCAGTACTGCCCCGCCGACAGTGCGGCGCTCACTAAGTACTGCCCCTGCGACAGTCCAGCGCTCCCTCAGTACTGCCCCTCCGACAGTGCGGCACTCCCTCAGTACTGCCCCTCCGACAGTGCGGCGCTCACTCAGTACTGCCCCTCCGACAGTATGGCACTCCCTCAGTACTGCCCTTCCGACAGTGCGGTGCTCCCTCAGTATTGCCCCTCCGACAGTGCGGCACTCCCTCAATACTGCCTCCCCGACAGTGCGTCACTCCCTCAGTTATGCCCCTCCGACAGTGCGGCACTCCCTCAATACTGCCTCTCCGACAGTGCGTCACTCCCTCAGTTATGCGCCTCTGACAGTGCGGCGCTCCCTCAGTACTGCTCCTCCGACAGTGCGGCACCCCCTCAGTACTGCCCCTCCAACAGTGCAGCGCTCCCTCAATACTGCCCCTCCGACAATGCAGCGCTCCCTCAGTAATGCCCCTCCGACAGTGCGGTGATCCCTCAGTACTGCCCCTCCGACAGTGCCGGACACCCTCAGTACTGCCCCTCCGACAATGCGGTGCTCCCTCAGTACTGCCCCTTCGACAGTGCGGCTCTCCCTCAGTACTGCCCCTCCGACAATGCGGTGCTCCCTCAGTACTGCCCCTTCGACAGTGCGGCTCTCCCTCAGTACTGCCCCTTCGACAGTGCAGCACTCCCCGAGTACTGCCCCTCCGACAGTGCAGCACTCCCTCAGTACTGTCCCTCCGACAGTGCGGCACTCTCTCAGTACTGCCCCTCCGACAGTGCGGCACACCCTCAGAACTGCCCCTCCGACAGTGCTGTGCCCCCTCAGTACTGCCCCTCCGAAGGTGCGGCACTCACTCCGTACTGCCCCTCCGACAGTGCGACACTCCCTCAGGACTGCCATCCGACAGTGCGTCGCTCTCTCAGTACTGTCCCTGCGACAGTCCAGCACTCCCTCAGTACTGCCCCTCCGAAAGTGCTGCGCTCCCTCAGTACTGTCCCTGCGACAGTCCAGCACTCCCTCAGTACTGTCCCTGCGACAGTCCAGCACTCCCTCAGTACTGCCCATCCGAAAGTGCAGCGCTCCCTCAGTATTGCCCCTCCGACAGTGCGGCACTCCCTCAGTACTGCCCCTCCGACAGTGCTGCGCTCACTCAGTACTGCCCCTCCGACAGTGCAGCGCTCCCTCAGTACTGCCCTTCCGACAGTGCGGCACTCCCTCAGTACTGACCCTCCGACAGTGCAACGCTCCCTCAGTACTGCCCCTCCGACAGTGCGGGTTCCCTCAGTACCGCTCCTCCGACAGTGCGGCAATCCCTCAGTTCTGTCACTCCGACAGTGCAGCGCTCCCTCAGTACTGCCCCTCCGACAGTGCAGCACTCCCTCAGTACTGCCCCTCCGACAGTACAGCACTCCCGCAGTACTGCCCTTCGAACAGTGCAGAACTCTCTCAGTCCTGCCCCTCCGACAGTGCGTGTTCCCTCAGTACTGCCCCTCCGACAGTGCAGCACTCCCTGAGTACCGCCCCTCCGACAGTACAGCACTCCCGCAGTACTGCCCTTCGAACAGTGCAGAACTCTCTCAGTCCTGCCCCTCCGACAGTGCGGGTTCCCTCAGTACTGCCCCTCCGAAAGTGCATCGCTCCCTCAGTACTGCCCCTCCGACAGTGCGGTGCTCCCTCAGTACTGACCCTCCGATAGTGCGGTGCTCCCTCAGTACTGCCCCTCCGACAGTGCGGTGCTCCCTCAGTACTGACCCTCCGATAGTGCGGTGCTCCCTCAGTACTGCCCTTCGAACAGTGCAGAACTCTCTCAGTACTGCCCTTCCGACAGTGCGGGTTCCCTCAGTACTGCCCCTCCGAAAGTGCATCGCTCCCTCAGTACTGCCCCTCCGACAGTGCAGCACTCCCTCAGTAGTGCCCCTCCGACAGTGCGTGTTCCCTCAGTACTGCCCCTCCGACAGTGCGTGTTCCCTCAGTACTGCCCCTCTGACAGTGCGACACTCCCTCAGTTCTGCCCTCTGACAGTGCAGCACACCCTCAGTACTGCCCCTCCAACAGTGCAGCACTCCCTGAGTACCGCCACTCCGACAGTGCGGCACTCCCTCAGTACTGCCCCTCCGACAGTGCGGCGCTCCTTCAGTACTGCCCCTCCGACAGTGCAGCACTCCCTCAGTACTGCCCTTCGAACAGTGCAGAATTCTCTCAGTACTGCTCCTCCGACAGTACGGGTTCCCTCAGTACTGCCCCTCCGAAAGTGCAGCGCTCCCTCAGTACTGCCCCTCCGACAGTGCGTGTTCCCTCAGTACTGCCCCTCCGACAGTGCGTGTTCCCTCAGTACTGCCCCTCCGAAAGTGCAGCGCTCCCTCAGTACTGCCCCTCCAACAGTGCGTGTTCCCTCAGTACTGCCCCTCCGACAGTGCGTGTTCCCTCAGTACTGCCCCTCTGACAGTGCAGCGCTCCCTCAGTACTGCCCCTCCGACAGTGCGGTGCTCCCTCAGTACTGCCCCTCCGACAGTGCGACAATCCCTCAGTCCTACCCCTCGAAAGTGCAGCGCTCCCGCAGTACTGCCCCTTCGACAGTGCAGCACTCCCTGAGAACTGCCCCTCTGACAGTGCAGCACTCCCTCAGTACTGCCCCTCCGAAAGTGCGTATTCCCTCAGTACTGCCCCTCCGATAGTGCGTGTTCCCTCAGTACTGCGCCTCTGACAGTGCGACACTCCCTCAGTTCTGTCCCTCTGACAGTGCAGCACACCCTCAGTGCTGCCCCTCTGACAGTGCAGCGCTCCCTCAGTACTGCCCCTCCGACAGTGCGGTGCTCCCTCAGTACTGCCCCTCCGACAGTGCGGTGCTCCCTCAGTACTGACCCTCCGACAGTGCAGCGCTCCCTCAGTACTGCCCCTCCAACAGTGCGTGTTCCCTCAGTACTGCCCCTCCGACAGTGCAGCGCTCCCTCAGTACTGCCCCTCCAACAGTGCGTGTTCCCTCAGTACTGCCCCTCCGACAGTGCAGCGCTCCCTCAGTACTGCCCCTCCGACAGTGCGGTGCTCCCTCAGTACTGCCCCTCCGACAGTGCGACAATCCCTCAGTCCTACCCCTCGAAAGTGTAGCGCTCCCTCAGTACTGCCCCTTCGACAGTGCAGCACTCCCTGAGAACTGCCCCTCTGACAGTGCAGCACTCCCTCAGTACTGCCCCTCCGAAAGTGCGTATTCCCTCAGTACTGCCCCTCCGATAGTGCGTGTTCCCTCAGTACTGCGCCTCTGACAGTGCGACACTCCCTCAGTTCTGTCCCTCTGACAGTGCAGCACACCCTCAGTACTGCCCCTCCGACAGTGCAGCACTCCCTCAGTACTGCCCCTCCGAAAGTGCAGCGCTCCCTCAGTACTGCCCCTCCGACAGTGCGTGTTCCCTCAGTACTGCCCCTCCGACAGTGCAGCACTCCCTCAGTGCTGACCCTCCGACAGTGCGGTGCTCCCTCAGTAGTGCTCTTCGAACAGTGCAGAACTCCCTCAGTACTTCCCCTCCGACAGTGCAGCGCTCCCTCAGTACTGCCCCTCCGACAGTGCAGCGCTCCCTCAGTACTGCCCCTCCGACAGTGCGGTGCTCCCTCAGTACTGCCCCCCGAAAGTGCAGCGCTCCCTCAGTACTGCCCCTCCGACAGTGCGGCACTCCCTCAGTACTGCCCCGCCGACAGTGCCGCGCTCACTAAGTACTGCCCCTGCGACAGTCCAGCACTCCCTCAGTACTGCCCCTCCGACAGTGCGGCACTCCCTCAGTACTGCCCCTCCGACAGTGCGGCGCTCACTCAGTACTGCCCCTCCGACAGTATGGCACTCCCTCAGTACTGCCCTTCCGACAGTGCGGTGCTCCCTCAGTATTGCCCCTCCGACAGTGCGGCACTCCCTCAATACTGCCTCTCCGACAGTGCGTCACTCCCTCAGTTATGCCCCTCCGACAGTGCGGCACTCCCTCAATACTGCCTCTCCGACAGTGCGTCACTCCCTCAGTTATGCGCCTCTGACAGTGCGGCGCTCCCTCAGTACTGCTCCTCCGACAGTGCGGCACCCCCTCAGTACTGCCCCTCCAACAGTGCAGCGCTCCCTCAATACTGCCCCTCCGACAATGCAGCGCTCCCTCAGTAATGCCCCTCCGACAGTGCGGTGATCCCTCAGTACTGCCCCTCCGACAGTGCCGGACACCCTCAGTACTGCCCCTCCGACAATGCGGTGCTCCCTCAGTACTGCCCCTTCGACAGTGCGGCTCTCCCTCAGTACTGCCCCTTCGGCAGTGCAGCACTCCCCGAGTACTGCCCCTCCGACAGTGCAGCACTCCCTCAGTACTGTCCCTCCGACAGTGCGGCACTCTCTCAGTACTGCCCCTCCGACAGTGCGGCACACCCTCAGAACTGCCCCTCCGACAGTGCTGTGCCCCCTCAGTACTGCCCCTCCGAAGGTGCGGCACTCACTCCGTACTGCCCCTCCGACAGTGCGACACTCCCTCAGGACTGCCATCCGACAGTGCGTCGCTCTCTCAGTACTGTCCCTGCGACAGTCCAGCACTCCCTCAGTACTGCCCCTCCGAAAGTGCTGCGCTCCCTAAGTACTGTCCCTGCGACAGTCCAGCACTCCCTCAGTACTGTCCCTGCGACAGTCCAGCACTCCCTCAGTACTGCCCCTCCGACAGTGCAGCACTCCCTCAGTACTGCCCCTCCGACAGTACAGCACTCCCGCAGTACTGCCCTTCGAACAGTGCAGAACTCTCTCAGTCCTGCCCCTCCGACAGTGCGTGTTCCCTCAGTACTGCCCCTCCGACAGTGCAGCACTCCCTGAGTACCGCCCCTCCGACAGTACAGCACTCCCGCAGTACTGCCCTTCGAACAGTGCAGAACTCTCAGTACTGCCCCTCCGAAAGTGCAGCGCTCCCTCAGTACTGCCCCTCCGACAGTGCGTGTTTCCTCAGTACTGCCCCTCCGACAGTGCAGCACTCCCTCAGTGCTGACCCTCCGACAGTGCGGTGCTCCCTCAGTAGTGCTCTTCGAACAGTGCAGAACTCCCTCAGTACTTCCCCTCCGACAGTGCAGCGCTCCCTCAGTACTGCCCCTCCGACAGTGCAGCGCTCCCTCAGTACTGCCCCTCCGACAGTGCGGTGCTCCCTCAGTACTGCCCCCCGAAAGTGCAGCGCTCCCTCAGTACTGCCCCTCCGACAGTGCGGCACTCCCTCAGTACTGCCCCGCCGACAGTGCGGCGCTCACTAAGTACTGCCCCTGCGACAGTCCAGCACTCCCTCAGTACTGCCCCTCCGACAGTGCGGCACTCCCTCAGTACTGCCCCTCCGACAGTGCGGCGCTCACTCAGTACTGCCCCTCCGACAGTGCGGTGCTCCCTCAATACTGCCTCTCCGACAGTGCGTCACTCCCTCAGTTATGCCCCTCCGACAGTGCGGCACTCCCTCAATACTGCCTCTCCGACAGTGCGTCACTCCCTCAGTTATGCGCCTCTGACAGTGCGGCGCTCCCTCAGTACTGCTCCTCCGACAGTGCGGCACCCCCTCAGTACTGCCCCTCCAACAGTGCAGCGCTCCCTCAATACTGCCCCTCCGACAATGCAGCGCTCCCTCAGTAATGCCCCTCCGACAGTGCGGTGATCCCTCAGTACTGCCCCTCCGACAGTGCCGGACACCCTCAGTACTGCCCCTCCGACAATGCGGTGCTCCCTCAGTACTGCCCCTTCGACAGTGCGGCTCTCCCTCAGTACTGCCCCTCCGACAATGCGGTGCTCCCTCAGTACTGCCCCTTCGACAGTGCGGCTCTCCCTCAGTACTGCCCCTTCGACAGTGCAGCACTCCCCGAGTACTGCCCCTCCGACAGTGCAGCACTCCCTCAGTACTGTCCCTCCGACAGTGCGGCACTCTCTCAGTACTGCCCCTCCGACAGTGCGGCACACCCTCAGAACTGCCCCTCCGACAGTGCTGTGCCCCCTCAGTACTGCCCCTCCGAAGGTGCGGCACTCACTCCGTACTGCCCCTCCGACAGTGCGACACTCCCTCAGGACTGCCATCCGACAGTGCGTCGCTCTCTCAGTACTGTCCCTGCGACAGTCCAGCACTCCCTCAGTACTGCCCCTCCGAAAGTGCTGCGCTCCCTCAGTACTGTCCCTGCGACAGTCCAGCACTCCCTCAGTACTGTCCCTGCGACAGTCCAGCACTCCCTCAGTACTGCCCATCCGAAAGTGCAGCGCTCCCTCAGTATTGCCCCTCCGACAGTGCGGCACTCCCTCAGTACTGCCCCTCCGACAGTGCTGCGCTCACTCAGTACTGCCCCTCCGACAGTGCAGCGCTCCCTCAGTACTGCCCTTCCGACAGTGCGGCACTCCCTCAGTACTGACCCTCCGACAGTGCAACGCTCCCTCAGTACTGCCCCTCCGACAGTGCGGGTTCCCTCAGTACCGCTCCTCCGACAGTGCGGCAATCCCTCAGTTCTGTCACTCCGACAGTGCAGCGCTCCCTCAGTACTGCCCCTCCGACAGTGCAGCACTCCCTCAGTACTGCCCCTCCGACAGTACAGCACTCCCGCAGTACTGCCCTTCGAACAGTGCAGAACTCTCTCAGTCCTGCCCCTCCGACAGTGCGTGTTCCCTCAGTACTGCCCCTCCGACAGTGCAGCACTCCCTGAGTACCGCCCCTCCGACAGTACAGCACTCCCGCAGTACTGCCCTTCGAACAGTGCAGAACTCTCTCAGTCCTGCCCCTCCGACAGTGCGGGTTCCCTCAGTACTGCCCCTCCGAAAGTGCATCGCTCCCTCAGTACTGCCCCTCCGACAGTGCTTGTTCCCTCAGTACTGCCCCTCCGACAGTGCGTGTTCCCTCAGTACTGCCCCTCTGACAGTGCAGCGCTCCCTCAGTACTGCCCCTCCGACAGTGCAGCGCTCCCTCAGTACTGCCCCTCCGACAGTGCTTGTTCCCTCAGTACTGCCCCTCTGACAGTGCAGCGCTCCCTCAGTACTGCCCCTCCGACAGTGCGGCACTCCCTCAGGACTGCCCCTCCGACAGTGCAGCACTCCCTCAGTACTGACCCTCCGACAGTGTGGCACTCCCTCAGTACTGCCCCTCTGACAATGCGGTGCTCCCTCAGTACTGCCCCTCCGAAAGTGCAGCGCTCCCTCAGTACTGCCCCTCCGACAGTGCGTGTTTCCTCAGTACTGCCCCTCCGACAGTGCGTGTTCCCTCAGTACTGCCCCTCCAACAGTGCAGCACTCCCTGAGTACCGCCCCTCCGACAGTGCGGTGCTCCCTCAGTACTGCCCCTCCGACAGTGCGGCGCTCCTTCAGTACCGCCCCTCCGACAGTGCAGCACTCCCTCAGTACTGCCCTTTGAACAGTGCAGAATTCTCTCAGTGCTGCCCCTCCGACAGTACGGGTTCCCTCAGTACTGCCCCTCCGAAAGTGCAGCGCTCCCTCAGTACTGCCCCTCCAACAGTGCGTGTTCCCTCAGTACTGCCCCTCCGACAGTGCGTGTTCCCTCAGTACTGCCCCTCGAAAGTGCAGCGCTCCCTCAGTACTGCCCCTTCGACAGTGCAGCACTCCCTGAGAACTGCCCCTCTGACAGTGCAGCACTCCCTCAGTACTGCCCCTCCGAAAGTGCGTATTCCCTCAGTACTGCCCCTCCGATAGTGCGTGTTCCCTCAGTACTGCGCCTCTGACAGTGCGACACTCCCTCAGTTCTGTCCCTCTGACAGTGCAGCACACCCTCAGTGCTGCCCCTCCGACAGTGCAGCACTCCCTCAGTACTGCCCCTCCGAAAGTGCAGCGCTCCCTCAGTACTGCCCCTCCGACAGTGCGTGTTCCCTCAGTATTGCCCCTCCGACAGTGCAGCACTCCCTCAGTGCTGACCCTCCGACAGTGCGGTGCTCCCTCAGTAGTGCTCTTCGAACAGTGCAGAACTCTCTCAGTACTGCCCCTCCGAAAATGCAGCGCTCCCTCAGTACTGCCCCTCCGACAGTGCGTGTTCCCTCAGTACTGCCCCTCTGACAGTGCAGCGCTCCCTCAGTGCTGCCCCTCCGACAGTGCGGTGCTCCCTCAGTACTGCCCCTCCGACAGTGCGGTGCTCCCTCAGTACTGACCCTCCGATAGTGCGGTGCTCCCTCAGTACTGCCCCTCCGACAGTGCGGTGGTCCCTCAGTACTGACCCTCCGATAGTGCGGTGCTCCCTCAGTACTGCCCCTTCGACAGTGCGGCTCTCCCTCAGTACTGCCCCTTCGGCAGTGCAGCACTCCCCGAGTACTGCCCCTCCGACAGTGCAGCACTCCCTCAGTACTGTCCCTCCGACAGTGCGGCACTCTCTCAGTACTGCCCCTCCGACAGTGCGGCACACCCTCAGAACTGCCCCTCCGACAGTGCTGTGCCCCCTCAGTACTGCCCCTCCGAAGGTGCGGCACTCACTCCGTACTGCCCCTCCGACAGTGCGACACTCCCTCAGGACTGCCATCCGACAGTGCGTCGCTCTCTCAGTACTGTCCCTGCGACAGTCCAGCACTCCCTCAGTACTGCCCCTCCGAAAGTGCTGCGCTCCCTAAGTACTGTCCCTGCGACAGTGCGGTGCTCCCTCAGTACTGCCCCCCGAAAGTGCAGCGCTCCCTCAGTACTGCCCCTCCGACAGTGCGGCACTCCCTCAGTACTGCCCCGCCGACAGTGCCGCGCTCACTAAGTACTGCCCCTGCGACAGTCCAGCACTCCCTCAGTACTGCCCCTCCGACAGTATGGCACTCCCTCAGTACTGCCCTTCCGACAGTGCGGTGCTCCCTCAGTATTGCCCCTCCGACAGTGCGGCACTCCCTCAATACTGCCTCTCCGACAGTGCGTCACTCCCTCAGTTATGCCCCTCCGACAGTGCGGCACTCCCTCAATACTGCCTCTCCGACAGTGCGTCACTCCCTCAGTTATGCGCCTCTGACAGTGCGGCGCTCCCTCAGTACTGCTCCTCCGACAGTGCGGCACCCCCTCAGTACTGCCCCTCCAACAGTGCAGCGCTCCCTCAATACTGCCCCTCCGACAATGCAGCGCTCCCTCAGTAATGCCCCTCCGACAGTGCGGTGATCCCTCAGTACTGCCCCTCCGACAATGCGGTGCTCCCTCAGTACTGCCCCTTCGACAGTGCGGCTCTCCCTCAGTACTGCCCCTTCGGCAGTGCAGCACTCCCCGAGTACTGCCCCTCCGACAGTGCAGCACTCCCTCAGTACTGTCCCTCCGACAGTGCGGCACTCTCTCAGTACTGCCCCTCCGACAGTGCGGCACACCCTCAGAACTGCCCCTCCGACAGTGCTGTGCCCCCTCAGTACTGCCCCTCCGAAGGTGCGGCACTCACTCCGTACTGCCCCTCCGACAGTGCGACACTCCCTCAGGACTGCCATCCGACAGTGCGTCGCTCTCTCAGTACTGTCCCTGCGACAGTCCAGCACTCCCTCAGTACTGCCCCTCCGAAAGTGCTGCGCTCCCTAAGTACTGTCCCTGCGACAGTCCAGCACTCCCTCAGTACTGTCCCTGCGACAGTCCAGCACTCCCTCAGTACTGCCCCTCCGACAGTGCAGCACTCCCTCAGTACTGCCCCTCCGACAGTGCGACAATCCCTCAGTCCTACCCCTCGAAAGTGCAGCGCTCCCGCAGTACTGCCCCTTCGACAGTGCAGCACTCCCTGAGAACTGCCCCTCTGACAGTGCAGCACTCCCTCAGTACTGCCCCTCCGAAAGTGCGTATTCCCTCAGTACTGCCCCTCCGATAGTGCGTGTTCCCTCAGTACTGCGCCTCTGACAGTGCGACACTCCCTCAGTTCTGTCCCTCTGACAGTGCAGCACACCCTCAGTGCTGCCCCTCTGACAGTGCAGCGCTCCCTCAGTACTGCCCCTCCGACAGTGCGGTGCTCCCTCAGTACTGCCCCTCCGACAGTGCGGTGCTCCCTCAGTACTGACCCTCCGACAGTGCAGCGCTCCCTCAGTACTGCCCCTCCAACAGTGCGTGTTCCCTCAGTACTGCCCCTCCGACAGTGCAGCGCTCCCTCAGTACTGCCCCTCCAACAGTGCGTGTTCCCTCAGTACTGCCCCTCCGACAGTGCAGCGCTCCCTCAGTACTGCCCCTCCGACAGTGCGGTGCTCCCTCAGTACTGCCCCTCCGACAGTGCGACAATCCCTCAGTCCTACCCCTCGAAAGTGTAGCGCTCCCTCAGTACTGCCCCTTCGACAGTGCAGCACTCCCTGAGAACTGCCCCTCTGACAGTGCAGCACTCCCTCAGTACTGCCCCTCCGAAAGTGCGTATTCCCTCAGTACTGCCCCTCCGATAGTGCGTGTTCCCTCAGTACTGCGCCTCTGACAGTGCGACACTCCCTCAGTTCTGTCCCTCTGACAGTGCAGCACACCCTCAGTACTGCCCCTCCGACAGTGCAGCACTCCCTCAGTACTGCCCCTCCGAAAGTGCAGCGCTCCCTCAGTACTGCCCCTCCGACAGTGCGTGTTCCCTCAGTACTGCCCCTCCGACAGTGCAGCACTCCCTCAGTGCTGACCCTCCGACAGTGCGGTGCTCCCTCAGTAGTGCTCTTCGAACAGTGCAGAACTCCC
Source organism: Pristiophorus japonicus (assembly GCF_044704955.1). Classification (NCBI taxonomy): domain Eukaryota; kingdom Metazoa; phylum Chordata; class Chondrichthyes; family Pristiophoridae; genus Pristiophorus; species Pristiophorus japonicus. Next base: position 2,947,305 of record NC_091980.1, on the reverse strand, counting down.
TCAGTACTTCCCCTCCGACAGTGCAGCGCTCCCTCAGTACTGCCCCTCCGACAGTGCAGCGCTCCCTCAGTACTGCCCCTCCGACAGTGCGGTGCTCCCTCAGTACTGCCCCCCGAAAGTGCAGCGCTCCCTCAGTACTGCCCCTCCGACAGTGCGGCACTCCCTCAGTACTGCCCCGCCGACAGTGCCGCGCTCACTAAGTACTGCCCCTGCGACAGTCCAGCACTCCCTCAGTACTGCCCCTCCGACAGTGCGGCACTCCCTCAGTACTGCCCCTCCGACAGTGCGGCGCTCACTCAGTACTGCCCCTCCGACAGTATGGCACTCCCTCAGTACTGCCCTTCCGACAGTGCGGTGCTCCCTCAGTATTGCCCCTCCGACAGTGCGGCACTCCCTCAATACTGCCTCTCCGACAGTGCGTCACTCCCTCAGTTATGCCCCTCCGACAGTGCGGCACTCCCTCAATACTGCCTCTCCGACAGTGCGTCACTCCCTCAGTTATGCGCCTCTGACAGTGCGGCGCTCCCTCAGTACTGCTCCTCCGACAGTGCGGCACCCCCTCAGTACTGCCCCTCCAACAGTGCAGCGCTCCCTCAATACTGCCCCTCCGACAATGCAGCGCTCCCTCAGTAATGCCCCTCCGACAGTGCGGTGATCCCTCAGTACTGCCCCTCCGACAGTGCCGGACACCCTCAGTACTGCCCCTCCGACAATGCGGTGCTCCCTCAGTACTGCCCCTTCGACAGTGCGGCTCTCCCTCAGTACTGCCCCTTCGGCAGTGCAGCACTCCCCGAGTACTGCCCCTCCGACAGTGCAGCACTCCCTCAGTACTGTCCCTCCGACAGTGCGGCACTCTCTCAGTACTGCCCCTCCGACAGTGCGGCACACCCTCAGAACTGCCCCTCCGACAGTGCTGTGCCCCCTCAGTACTGCCCCTCCGAAGGTGCGGCACTCACTCCGTACTGCCCCTCCGACAGTGCGACACTCCCTCAGGACTGCCATCCGACAGTGCGTCGCTCTCTCAGTACTGTCCCTGCGACAGTCCAGCACTCCCTCAGTACTGCCCCTCCGAAAGTGCTGCGCTCCCTAAGTACTGTCCCTGCGACAGTCCAGCACTCCCTCAGTACTGTCCCTGCGACAGTCCAGCACTCCCTCAGTACTGCCCCTCCGACAGTGCAGCACTCCCTCAGTACTGCCCCTCCGACAGTACAGCACTCCCGCAGTACTGCCCTTCGAACAGTGCAGAACTCTCTCAGTCCTGCCCCTCCGACAGTGCGTGTTCCCTCAGTACTGCCCCTCCGACAGTGCAGCACTCCCTGAGTACCGCCCCTCCGACAGTACAGCACTCCCGCAGTACTGCCCTTCGAACAGTGCAGAACTCTCAGTACTGCCCCTCCGAAAGTGCAGCGCTCCCTCAGTACTGCCCCTCCGACAGTGCGTGTTTCCTCAGTACTGCCCCTCCGACAGTGCAGCACTCCCTCAGTGCTGACCCTCCGACAGTGCGGTGCTCCCTCAGTAGTGCTCTTCGAACAGTGCAGAACTCCCTCAGTACTTCCCCTCCGACAGTGCAGCGCTCCCTCAGTACTGCCCCTCCGACAGTGCAGCGCTCCCTCAGTACTGCCCCTCCGACAGTGCGGTGCTCCCTCAGTACTGCCCCCCGAAAGTGCAGCGCTCCCTCAGTACTGCCCCTCCGACAGTGCGGCACTCCCTCAGTACTGCCCCGCCGACAGTGCGGCGCTCACTAAGTACTGCCCCTGCGACAGTCCAGCACTCCCTCAGTACTGCCCCTCCGACAGTGCGGCACTCCCTCAGTACTGCCCCTCCGACAGTGCGGCGCTCACTCAGTACTGCCCCTCCGACAGTATGGCACTCCCTCAGTACTGCCCTTCCGACAGTGCGGTGCTCCCTCAGTATTGCCCCTCCGACAGTGCGGCACTCCCTCAATACTGCATCTCCGACAGTGCGTCACTCCCTCAGTTATGCCCCTCCGACAGTGCGGCACTCCCTCAATACTGCCTCTCCGACAGTGCGTCACTCCCTCAGTTATGCGCCTCTGACAGTGCGGCGCTCCCTCAGTACTGCTCCTCCGACAGTGCGGCACCCCCTCAGTACTGCCCCTCCAACAGTGCAGCGCTCCCTCAATACTGCCCCTCCGACAATGCAGCGCTCCCTCAGTAATGCCCCTCCGACAGTGCGGTGATCCCTCAGTACTGCCCCTCCGACAGTGCCGGACACCCTCAGTACTGCCCCTCCGACAATGCGGTGCTCCCTCAGTACTGCCCCTTCGACAGTGCGGCTCTCCCTCAGTACTGCCCCTCCGACAATGCGGTGCTCCCTCAGTACTGCCCCTTCGACAGTGCGGCTCTCCCTCAGTACTGCCCCTTCGACAGTGCAGCACTCCCCGAGTACTGCCCCTCCGACAGTGCAGCACTCCCTCAGTACTGTCCCTCCGACAGTGCGGCACTCTCTCAGTACTGCCCCTCCGACAGTGCGGCACACCCTCAGAACTGCCCCTCCGACAGTGCTGTGCCCCCTCAGTACTGCCCCTCCGAAGGTGCGGCACTCACTCCGTACTGCCCCTCCGACAGTGCGACACTCCCTCAGGACTGCCATCCGACAGTGCGTCGCTCTCTCAGTACTGTCCCTGCGACAGTCCAGCACTCCCTCAGTACTGCCCCTCCGAAAGTGCTGCGCTCCCTCAGTACTGTCCCTGCGACAGTCCAGCACTCCCTCAGTACTGTCCCTGCGACAGTCCAGCACTCCCTCAGTACTGCCCATCCGAAAGTGCAGCGCTCCCTCAGTATTGCCCCTCCGACAGTGCGGCACTCCCTCAGTACTGCCCCTCCGACAGTGCTGCGCTCACTCAGTACTGCCCCTCCGACAGTGCAGCGCTCCCTCAGTACTGCCCTTCCGACAGTGCGGCACTCCCTCAGTACTGACCCTCCGACAGTGCAACGCTCCCTCAGTACTGCCCCTCCGACAGTGCGGGTTCCCTCAGTACCGCTCCTCCGACAGTGCGGCAATCCCTCAGTTCTGTCACTCCGACAGTGCAGCGCTCCCTCAGTACTGCCCCTCCGACAGTGCAGCACTCCCTCAGTACTGCCCCTCCGACAGTACAGCACTCCCGCAGTACTGCCCTTCGAACAGTGCAGAACTCTCTCAGTCCTGCCCCTCCGACAGTGCGTGTTCCCTCAGTACTGCCCCTCCGACAGTGCAGCACTCCCTGAGTACCGCCCCTCCGACAGTACAGCACTCCCGCAGTACTGCCCTTCGAACAGTGCAGAACTCTCTCAGTCCTGCCCCTCCGACAGTGCGGGTTCCCTCAGTACTGCCCCTCCGAAAGTGCATCGCTCCCTCAGTACTGCCCCTCCGACAGTGCTTGTTCCCTCAGTACTGCCCCTCCGACAGTGCGTGTTCCCTCAGTACTGCCCCTCTGACAGTGCAGCGCTCCCTCAGTACTGCCCCTCCGACAGTGCAGCGCTCCCTCAGTACTGCCCCTCCGACAGTGCTTGTTCCCTCAGTACTGCCCCTCTGACAGTGCAGCGCTCCCTCAGTACTGCCCCTCCGACAGTGCGGCACTCCCTCAGGACTGCCCCTCCGACAGTGCAGCACTCCCTCAGTACTGACCCTCCGACAGTGTGGCACTCCCTCAGTACTGCCCCTCTGACAATGCGGTGCTCCCTCAGTACTGCCCCTCCGAAAGTGCAGCGCTCCCTCAGTACTGCCCCTCCGACAGTGCGTGTTTCCTCAGTACTGCCCCTCCGACAGTGCGTGTTCCCTCAGTACTGCCCCTCCAACAGTGCAGCACTCCCTGAGTACCGCCCCTCCGACAGTGCGGTGCTCCCTCAGTACTGCCCCTCCGACAGTGCGGCGCTCCTTCAGTACCGCCCCTCCGACAGTGCAGCACTCCCTCAGTACTGCCCTTTGAACAGTGCAGAATTCTCTCAGTGCTGCCCCTCCGACAGTACGGGTTCCCTCAGTACTGCCCCTCCGAAAGTGCAGCGCTCCCTCAGTACTGCCCCTCCAACAGTGCGTGTTCCCTCAGTACTGCCCCTCCGACAGTGCGTGTTCCCTCAGTACTGCCCCTCGAAAGTGCAGCGCTCCCTCAGTACTGCCCCTTCGACAGTGCAGCACTCCCTGAGAACTGCCCCTCTGACAGTGCAGCACTCCCTCAGTACTGCCCCTCCGAAAGTGCGTATTCCCTCAGTACTGCCCCTCCGATAGTGCGTGTTCCCTCAGTACTGCGCCTCTGACAGTGCGACACTCCCTCAGTTCTGTCCCTCTGACAGTGCAGCACACCCTCAGTGCTGCCCCTCCGACAGTGCAGCACTCCCTCAGTACTGCCCCTCCGAAAGTGCAGCGCTCCCTCAGTACTGCCCCTCCGACAGTGCGTGTTCCCTCAGTACTGCCCCTCCGACAGTGCAGCACTCCCTCAGTGCTGACCCTCCGACAGTGCGGTGCTCCCTCAGTAGTGCTCTTCGAACAGTGCAGAACTCTCTCAGTACTGCCCCTCCGAAAATGCAGCGCTCCCTCAGTACTGCCCCTCCGACAGTGCGTGTTCCCTCAGTACTGCCCCTCTGACAGTGCAGCGCTCCCTCAGTGCTGCCCCTCCGACAGTGCGGTGCTCCCTCAGTACTGCCCCTCCGACAGTGCGGTGCTCCCTCAGTACTGACCCTCCGATAGTGCGGTGCTCCCTCAGTACTGCCCCTCCGACAGTGCGGTGGTCCCTCAGTACTGACCCTCCGATAGTGCGGTGCTCCCTCAGTACTGCCCTTCGAACAGTGCAGAACTCTCTCAGTACTGCCCCTCCGACAGTACGGGTTCCCTCAGTACTGCCCCTCCGAAAGTGCATCGCTCCCTCAGTACTGCCCCTCCGACAGTGCGTGTTCCCTCAGTGCTGCCCCTCCGACAGTGCGTGTTCCCTCAGTACTGCCCCTCCGAAAGTGCAGCGCTCCCTCAGTACTGCCGCTCCGACAGTGCAGCACTCCCTGAGAACTGCCCCTCTGACAGTGCAGCACTCCCTCAGTAGTGCCCCTCCGACAGTGCGTGTTCCCTCAGTACTGCCCCTCCGACAGTGCGTGTTCCCTCAGTACTGCCCCTCTGACAGTGCGACACTCCCTCAGTTCTGCCCTCTGACAGTGCAGCACACCCTCAGTACTGCCCCTCCAACAGTGCAGCACTCCCTGAGTACCGCCCCTTCGACAGTGCGGTGCTCCCTCAGTACTGCCCCTCCGACAGTGCGGCGCTCCTTCAGTACTGCCCCTCCGACAGTGCAGCACTCCCTCAGTACTGCCCTTCGAACAGTGCAGAATTCTCTCAGTACTGCCCCTCCGACAGTACGGGTTCCCTCAGTACTGCCCCTCCGAAAGTGCAGCGCTCCCTCAGTACTGCCCCTCCGACAGTGCGTGTTCCCTCAGTACTGCCCCTCCGACAGTGCGTGTTCCCTCAGTACTGCCCCTCCGAAAGTGCAGCGCTCCCTCAGTACTGCCCCTCCAACAGTGCGTGTTCCCTCAGTACTGCCCCTCCGACAGTGCGTGTTCCCTCAGTACTGCCCCTCTGACAGTGCAGCGCTCCCTCAGTACTGCCCCTCCGACAGTGCGGTGCTCCCTCAGTACTGCCCCTCCGACAGTGCGACAATCCCTCAGTCCTACCCCTCGAATGTGCAGCGCTCCCTCAGTACTGCCCCTTCGACAGTGCAGCACTCCCTGAGAACTGCCCCTCTGACAGTGCAGCACTCCCTCAGTACTGCCCCTCCGAAAGTGCGTATTCCCTCAGTACTGCCCCTCCTATAGTGCGTGTTCCCTCAGTACTGCGCCTCTGACAGTGCGACACTCCCTCAGTTCTGTCCCTCTGACAGTGCAGCACACCCTCAGTGCTGCCCCTCTGACAGTGCAGCGCTCCCTCAGTACTGCCCCTCCGACAGTGCGGTGCTCCCTCAGTACTGCCCCTCCGACAGTGCGGTGCTCCCTCAGTACTGACCCTCCGATAGTGCGGTGCTCCCTCAGTACTGCCCCTCCGATAGTGCGGTGCTCCCTCAGTACTGCCCTTCGAACAGTGCAGAACTCTCTCAATACTGCCCCTCCGACAGTGCGGGTTCCCTCAGTACTGCCCCTCCGAAAGTGCATCGCTCCCTCAGTACCGCCCCTCCGAAAGTGCAGCGCTCCCTCAGTACTGCCCCTCCGACAGTGCAGCACTCCCTCAGTACTGCCCCTCCAACAGTGCGTGTTCCCTCAGTACTGCCCCTCCGACAGTGCAGCGCTCCCTCAGTACTGCCCCTCCAACAGTGCGTGTTCCCTCAGTACTGCCCCTCCGACAGTGCAGCGCTCCCTCAGTACTGCCCCTCCGACAGTGCGGTGCTCCCTCAGTACTGCCCCTCCGACAGTGCGACAATCCCTCAGTCCTACCCCTCGAAAGTGTAGCGCTCCCTCAGTACTGCCCCTTCGACAGTGCAGCACTCCCTGAGAACTGCCCCTCTGACAGTGCAGCACTCCCTCAGTACTGCCCCTCCGAAAGTGCGTATTCCCTCAGTACTGCCCCTCCGATAGTACGTGTTCCCTCAGTACTGCGCCTCTGACAGTGCGACACTCCCTCAGTTCTGTCCCTCTGACAGTGCAGCACACCCTCAGTGCTGCCCCTCCGACAGTGCAGCACTCCCTCAGTACTGCCCCTCCGAAAGTGCAGCGCTCCCTCAGTACTGCCCCTCCGACAGTGCGTGTTCCCTCAGTACTGCCCCTCCGACAGTGCAGCACTCCCTCAGTGCTGACCCTCCGACAGTGCGGTGCTCCCTCAGTAGTGCTCTTCGAACAGTGCAGAACTCCCTCAGTACTTCCCCTCCGACAGTGCAGCGCTCCCTCAGTACTGCCCCTCCGACAGTGCAGCGCTCCCTCAGTACTGCCCCTCCGACAGTGCGGTGCTCCCTCAGTACTGCCCCCCGAAAGTGCAGCGCTCCCTCAGTACTGCCCCTCCGACAGTGCGGCACTCCCTCAGTACTGCCCCGCCGACAGTGCGGCGCTCACTAAGTACTGCCCCTGCGACAGTCCAGCACTCCCTCAGTACTGCCCCTCCGACAGTGCGACACTCCCTCAGTACTGCCCCTCCGACAGTGCGGCGCTCACTCAGTACTGCCCCTCCGACAGTATGGCACTCCCTCAGTACTGGCCCTCCGACAGTGCGGTGCTCCCTCAGTATTGCCCCTCCGACAGTGCGGTGCTCCCTCAGTATTGCCCCTCCGACAGTGCGGCGCTCCATCAGTACTGCTCCTCCGACAGTGCGGCACCCCCTCAGTACTGCCCCTCCAACAGTGCAGCGCTCCCTCAATACTGCCCCTCCGACAATGCAGCGCTCCCTCAGTAATGCCCCTCCGACAGTGCGGTGATCCCTCAGTACTGCCCCTCCGACAGTGCCGGACACCCTCAGTACTGACCCTCCGACAATGCGGTGCTCCCTCAGTACTGCCCCTTCGACAGTGCGGCTCTCCCTCAGTACTGCCCCTTCGACAGTGAGGCGCTATCTCAGTACTGCCCCTCCGACAGTGCAGCACTCTCTCAGTACTGTCCCTCCGACAGTGCGGCACTCTCTCAGTACTGCCCCTCCGACAGTGCGGCACACCCTCAGAACTGCCCCTCCGACAGTGCTGTGCCCCCTCAGTACTGCCCCTCCGAAGGTGCGGCACTCACTCCGTACTGCCCCTCCGACAGTCCAGCACTCCCTCAGTACTGCCCCTCCGAAAGTGCTGCGCTCCCTCAGTACTGTCCCTGCGACAGTCCAGCACTCCCTCAGTACTGTCCCTGCGACAGTCCAGCACTCCCTCAGTACTGCCCATCCGAAAGTGCAGCGCTCCCTCAGTATTGCCCCTCCGACAGTGCGGCACTCCCTCAGTACTGCCCCTCCGACAGTGCTGCGCTCACTCAGTACTGCCCCTCCGACAGTGCAGCGCTCCCTCAGTACTGCCCTTCCGACAGTGCGGCACTCCCTCAGTACTGACCCTCCGACAGTGCAACGCTCCCTCAGTACTGCCCCTCCGACAGTGCGGGTTCCCTCAGTACCGCTCCTCCGACAGTGCGGCAATCCCTCAGTTCTGTCACTCCGACAGTGCAGCGCTCCCTCAGTACTGCCCCTCCGACAGTGCAGCACTCCCTCAGTACTGCCCCTCCGACAGTACAGCACTCCCGCAGTACTGCCCCTCCGACAGTGCAGCACTCCCTCAGTACTGCCCCTCCGAAAGTGCGTATTCCCTCAGTACTGCCCCTCCGATAGTGCGTGTTCCCTCAGTACTGCGCCTCTGACAGTGCGACACTCCCTCAGTTCTGTCCCTCTGACAGTGCAGCACACCCTCAGTACTGCCCCTCCGACAGTGCAGCACTCCCTCAGTACTGCCCCTCCGACAGTACAGCACTCCCGCAGTACTGCCCCTCCGACAGTACAGCACTCCCTCAGTACTGCCCTTCGAACAGTGCAGAACTCTCTCAGTCCTGCCCCTCCGACAGTGCGTGTTCCCTCAGTACTGCCCCTCCGACAGTGCAGCACTCCCTGAGTACCGCCCCTCCGACAGTACAGCACTCCCGCAGTACTGCCCTTCGAACAGTGCAGAACTCTCTCAGTCCTGCCCCTCCGACAGTGCGGGTTCCCTCAGTACTGCCCCTCCGAAAGTGCATCGCTCCCTCAGTACTGCCCCTCCGACAGTGCTTGTTCCCTCAGTACTGCCCCTCCGACAGTGCGTGTTCCCTCAGTACTGCCCCTCTGACAGTGCAGCGCTCCCTCAGTACTGCCCCTCCGACAGTGCAGCGCTCCCTCAGTACTGCCCCTCCGACAGTGCTTGTTCCCTCAGTACTGCCCCTCCGACAGTGCGTGTTCCCTCAGTACTGCCCCTCTGACAGTGCAGCGCTCCCTCAGTACTGCCCTTCCGACAGTGCAGCACTCCCTCAGTACTGCCCCTCCGACAGTGCGTGTTCCCTCAGTACTGCCCCTCTGACAGTGCAGCGCTCCCTCAGTACTGCCCCTCCGACAGTGCGGTGCTCCCTCAGTACTGCCCCTCCGACAGTGCGACATCCCTCAGTCCTACCCCTCCGAAAGTGCAGCGCTCCCTCAGTACTGCCCCTCCGACAGTGCAGCACTCCCTGAGAACTGCCCCTCTGACAGTGCAGCACTCCCTCAGTACTGCCCCTCCGACAGTGCAGCACTCCCTCAGTACTGCCCCTCCGAAAGTGCAGCGCTCCCTCAGTACTGCCCCTCCGACAGTGCGTATTCCCTCAGTACTGCCCCTCTGACAGTGCAGCACACCCTCAGTACTGCCCCTCCGACAGTGCAGCGCTCCCTCAGTACTGCCCCTCCGACAGTGCATGTTCCCTCAGTACTGCCCCTCCGACAGTGCAGCACTCCCTCAGTGCTGACCCTCCGACAGTGCGGTGCTCCCTCAGTACTGCCCTTCCGACAGTGCGACACTCCCTTCCTCCTGCCCCTCCGAAAGTGCAGCGCTCCCTCAGTACTGCCCCTCCGACAGTACAGCACTCCCTGAGAACTGCCCCTCTGACAGTGCAGCACTCCCTCAGTACTGCCCCTCCGACAGTGCGTGTTCCCTCAGTACTGCCCCTCCGACAGTGCGTGTTCCCTCAGTACTGCATCTCTGACAGTGCGACGCTCCCTCAGTACTGCCCCTCCGACAGTGCCGCGCTCCCTCAGTATTGCCCCTCTGACAGTGCGGCACTCCCTCAGTACTGCCCCTCCGACAGTGCAGCACTCCCTCAGTACTGCCCCTCCGACAGTGGGGCGCTCCCTCAGTACTGTCCCTCCTACAGTGCAGCGCTCCCTCACTCAATCCTGTCCCTCCGACAGTGCGGCGCTCCCTCAGTATTGCCCCTCCGACAGTGCGGCGCTCTCTCAGTACTGCCCCTCCGACAGTGCAGCACTCTCTCAGTACTGTCCCTCCGACAGTACAGCACTCCCTCAGTACTGCCCCTCCGACAATGCGACATCCGACACTCCCTCAGTATTGTCCCTCCGACAGTGCGGTGCTACCTCAGTATTGCCCCTCCGACAGTGCGTGTTCCCTCAGTACTGCCCCTCCGACAGTGCAGAACTCCCTCAGCCCTGCCCCTCCGAAAGTGCAGCGCTCCCTCAGTACTCCCCCTCCGACATTGCGGCATTCCCTCAGTACTGCCCTTCCGACAGTGCCGCGCTCCCTCTGTATTGCCCCTCCGACAGTGCGGCGCTCTCTGACTACTGCCCCTCTGACAATGCGACACTCCCTCAGTACTGCCCCTCCGACAGTGCAGCACTCCCTCAGTACTGCCCCTCCGACAGTGGGGCGCTCCCTCAGTACTGTCCCTCCTACAGTGCAGCGCTCCCTCACTCAGTCCTGTCCCTCCGACAGTGCGGCGCTCCCTCAGTATTGCCCCTCCGAAAGTGCAGCGCTCCCTCAGTACTGCCCCTCCGACAGTGCGTGTTCCCTCAGTACTGCCCCTCCGACAGTGCGTGTTCCCTCAGTACTGCCCCTCTGACAGTGCAGCGCTCCCTCAGTACTGCCCCTCCGACAGTGCGGCACTCCCTCAGTACTGCCCCTCCGACAGTGCGGCACTCCCTGAGTACTGCCCCTCCGAAAGTGCAGCGCTCCCTCAGTACTGCCCCTCCGACAGTGCATGTTCCCTCAGTACTGCCCCTCCGACAGTGCGTGTTCCCTCAGTACTGCCCCTCCGACAGTGCGGCGCTCCCTGAGTACTGCCCCTCCGACAGTGCAGCACTCCCTGAGTACCGCCCCTCCGACAGTGCGGCACTCCCTCAGTACTGCCCCTCCGACAGTGCGGCACTCCCTGAGTACTGCCCCTCCGAAAGTGCAGCGCTCCCTCAGTACTGCCCCTCCGACAGTGCGTGTTCCCTCAGTACTGCCCCTCTGACAGTGCAGCGCTCCCTCAGTACTGCCCCTCCGACAGTGCGGCACTCCCTCAGTACTGCCCCTCCGACAGTGCAGCACTCCCTCAGTACTGACCCTCCGACAGTGTGGCACTCCCTCAGTACTGCCCCTCTGACAATGCGGTGCTCCCTCAGTACTGCCCCTCCGAAAGTGCAGCGCTCCCTCAGTACTGCCCCTCCGACAGTGCGTGTTCCCTCAGTACTGCCCCTCCGACAGTGCGTGTTCCCTCAGTACTGCCCCTCCAACAGTGCAGCACTCCCTGAGTACCGCCCCTCCGACAGTGCGGTGCTCCCTCAGTACTGCCCCTCCGACAGTGCGGCGCTCCTTCAGTACTGCCCCTCCGACAGTGCAGCACTCCCTCAGTACTGCCCTTCGAACAGTGCAGAATTCTCTCAGTACTGCCCCTCCGACAGTACGGTGCTCCCTCAGTACTGCCCCTCCGAAAGTGCAGCGCTCCCTCAGTACTGCCCCTCCAACAGTGCGTGTTCCCTCAGTACTGCCCCTCCGACAGTGCGTGTTCCCTCAGTACTGCCCCTCTGACAGTGCAGCGCTCCCTCAGTACTGCCCCTCCGACAGTGCGGTGCTCCCTCAGTACTGCCCCTCCGACAGTGCGACAATCCCTCAGTCCTACACCTCGAAAGTGCAGCGCTCCCTCAGTACTGCCCCTCCGACAGTGCGACAATCCCTCAGTCCTACCCCTCGAAAGTGCAGCGCTCCCTCAGTACTGCCCCTTCGACAGTGCAGCACTCCCTGAGAACTGCCCCTCTGACAGTGCAGCACTCCCTCAGTACTGCCCCTCCGAAAGTGCGTATTCCCTCAGTACTGCCCCTCCGATAGTGCGTGTTCCCTCAGTACTGCGCCTCTGACAGTGCGACACTCCCTCAGTTCTGTCCCTCTGACAGTGCAGCACACCCTCAGTGCTGCCCCTCCGACAGTGCAGCACTCCCTCAGTACTGCCCCTCCGAAAGTGCAGCGCTCCCTCAGTACTGCCCCTCCGACAGTGCGTCTTCCCTCAGTACTGCCCCTCCGACAGTGCAGCACTCCCTCAGTGCTGACCCTCCGACAGTGCGGTGCTCCCTCAGTACTGCCCCTCCGACAGTGCGGGTTCCCTCAGTACTGCCCCTCTGACAGTGCAGCGCTCCCTCAGTACTGCCCCTCCGACAGTGCGGTGTTCCCTCAGTACTGCCCCTCCGACAGTGCGGTGCTCCCTCAGTGCTGCCCTTCGAACAGTGCAGAACTCTCTCAGTACTGCCCCTCCGACAGTGCGGGTTCCCTCAGTACTGCCCCTCCGAAAGTGCATCGCTCCCTCAGTACTGCCCCTCCGACAGTGCGTGTTCCCTCAGTGCTGCCCCTCCGACAGTGCGTGTTCCCTCAGTACTGCCCCTCCGAAAGTGCAGCGCTCCCTCAGTAGTGCCCCTCCGACAGTGCGTGTTCCCTCAGTACTGCCCCTCCGACAGTGCGTGTTCCCTCAGTACTGCCCCTCTGACAGTGCGACACTCCCTCAGTTCTGCCCTCTGACAGTGCAGCACACCCTCAGTACTGCCCCTCCAACAGTGCAGCACTCCCTGAGTACCGCCCCTCCGACAGTGCGGTGCTCCCTCAGTACTGCCCCTCCGACAGTGCGGCGCTCCTTCAGTACTGCCCCTCCGACAGTGCAGCACTCCCTCAGTACTGCCCTTCGAACAGTGCAGAATTCTCTCAGTACTGCCCCTCCGACAGTACGGTGCTCCCTCAGTACTGCCCCTCCGAAAGTGCAGCGCTCCCTCAGTACTGCCCCTCCAACAGTGCGTGTTCCCTCAGTACTGCCCCTCCGACAGTGCGTGTTCCCTCAGTACTGCCCCTCTGACAGTGCAGCGCTCCCTCAGTACTGCCCCTCCGACAGTGCGGTGCTCCCTCAGTACTGCCCCTCCGACAGTGCGACAATCCCTCAGTCCTACACCTCGAAAGTGCAGCGCTCCCTCAGTACTGCCCCTCCGACAGTGCGACAATCCCTCAGTCCTACCCCTCGAAAGTGCAGCGCTCCCTCAGTACTGCCCCTTCGACAGTGCAGCACTCCCTGAGAACTGCCCCTCTGACAGTGCAGCACTCCCTCAGTACTGCCCCTCCGAAAGTGCGTATTCCCTCAGTACTGCCCCTCCGATAGTGCGTGTTCCCTCAGTACTGCGCCTCTGACAGTGCGACACTCCCTCAGTTCTGTCCCTCTGACAGTGCAGCACACCCTCAGTGCTGCCCCTCCGACAGTGCAGCACTCCCTCAGTACTGCCCCTCCGAAAGTGCAGCGCTCCCTCAGTACTGCCCCTCCGACAGTGCGTGTTCCCTCAGTACTGCCCCTCCGACAGTGCAGCACTCCCTCAGTGCTGACCCTCCGACAGTGCGGTGCTCCCTCAGTACTGCCCCTCCGACAGTGCGGGTTCCCTCAGTACTGCCCCTCTGACAGTGCAGCGCTCCCTCAGTACTGCCCCTCCGACAGTGCGGTGCTCCCTCAGTACTGCCCCTCCGACAGTGCGGTGCTCCCTCAGTGCTGCCCTTCGAACAGTGCAGAACTCTCTCAGTACTGCCCCTCCGACAGTACGGGTTCCCTCAGTACTGCCCCTCCGAAAGTGCAGCGCTCCCTCAGTACTGCCCCTCCAACAGTGCGTGTTCCCTCAGTACTGCCCCTCCGACAGTGCCGGACACCCTCAGTACTGCCCCTCCGACAATGCGGTGCTCCCTCAGTACTGCCCCTTCGACAGTGCGGCTCTCCCTCAGTACTGCCCCTCCGACAATGCGGTGCTCCCTCAGTACTGCCCCTTCGACAGTGCGGCTCTCCCTCAGTACTGCCCCTTCGACAGTGCAGCACTCCCCGAGTACTGCCCCTCCGACAGTGCAGCACTCCCTCAGTACTGTCCCTCCGACAGTGCGGCACTCTCTCAGTACTGCCCCTCCGACAGTGCGGCACACCCTCAGAACTGCCCCTCCGACAGTGCTGTGCCCCCTCAGTACTGCCCCTCCGAAGGTGCGGCACTCACTCCGTACTGCCCCTCCGACAGTGCGACACTCCCTCAGGACTGCCATCCGACAGTGCGTCGCTCTCTCAGTACTGTCCCTGCGACAGTCCAGCACTCCCTCAGTACTGCCCCTCCGAAAGTGCTGCGCTCCCTCAGTACTGTCCCTGCGACAGTCCAGCACTCCCTCAGTACTGTCCCTGCGACAGTCCAGCACTCCCTCAGTACTGCCCATCCGAAAGTGCAGCGCTCCCTCAGTATTGCCCCTCCGACAGTGCGGCACTCCCTCAGTACTGCCCCTCCGACAGTGCTGCGCTCACTCAGTACTGCCCCTCCGACAGTGCAGCGCTCCCTCAGTACTGCCCTTCCGACAGTGCGGCACTCCCTCAGTACTGACCCTCCGACAGTGCAACGCTCCCTCAGTACTGCCCCTCCGACAGTGCGGGTTCCCTCAGTACCGCTCCTCCGAC